>NW_006430739.1:385503-410098 GCF_000325575.1 Pteropus alecto | reverse complement strand
GGGCTGGTTCTGGCCTTGGCTCTGCGCGCGGGGTGGGTGCCCGCCGCATCCCCGTGGGTCCTGCGGAGCGGCCGCAGCCCGTCATTGGCCACGAAGCCTCGATTGGCGCTCTCGGCCAGTGTTTCTGTGTCACACACGGGAGGTTTATCTGTTTTTGCAACAGTTAAGGGAACATCTGAAAGGGAACGGTTAGTTCCCTGATACGCAGTCGGAAGTATGCAGAGGCAGGAGCAAGCGCTTTTTGCCGGGTTGCCTCCCTTAACTTTCTTTTGCTGCACTCAGGAAGTGAAAACTAATTTTAGTTTTTGCCTAAGCAAAGATGAAATGAATCTGCTGCAAAAATTACATTATGGAGCTTTTTAGACGCATACAAAGTATGAGGCGAAGTGGATTGTAGCTGGTTTTGAAACAGATATACTAAACCTTCACAAGAATAGAATCATGGCATATTAGAATCGACTGGGACCTCGAAGTTCATATAGTTCAATTTTATTTCCCGGATGGCGAAACCGAGGCCCCGAGAGGGCAACTAATGTGACCCAGGCTTCCGGGCAACTTAATGGCAAAGCTAATATCATAAGTCGGGTCTCTAGGGGATATCTTGGTGGCTGTCTAGCCTGGGTACTTTTTCTTATTATTATAGCTCAGTTTTTGTTCCTCGTAAAGTATCCACCTTAGAGTCTTGAGACTGAGCCAGAGAATTTACTGTAGTTGAAACTGTTATGAATTTCTTTTAAAACCAGTTTACCAGTTGAATAAGACAATCAGGCTTGTTAA
Source organism: Pteropus alecto (assembly GCF_000325575.1). NCBI lineage: Eukaryota > Metazoa > Chordata > Mammalia > Chiroptera > Pteropodidae > Pteropus > Pteropus alecto. The sequence continues at coordinate 409,321 of NW_006430739.1, read as the reverse complement.
TTTGTAGACACATTTTGCTTTCATCCAGCGTATATTTTAGGCATGATTACTTATTCACCAGATTCGACTCTGAATGACTTTTGGCTGTTTTATGAAATCAAATCTACCCTTGAGAGATTCCACACCATGGAGTAGATTCAAACCATTGGTGCTGCCTCCTGAGGTGCTTGAAAGTGGAGAACATTCATTGGGGCTTTTAGATTCTAGTATAGTTATTAAATGATCGGTCTCCTTACCTTAAAGTTCTAACACATTTATCAAGTTGTCAGTAGTTTCATTCATTCATTCAATCCAGAATGTCGGTGGTCCGCCCAGTGTCCCACACACTGGGAAGACAGCAGACAGCACCACTGGTGAGGTTCCTGCCTCACAGAGCTAATGTGTGGGGAAGCAGACAATAAAAATAAACAAACGATGCTATATTTTCTAGTGGAGATGAGCAGTATGAAGAAATAAAGAGCTCTGTAACTGTATAACAATAAAACAGGCTAGCATGAATGAGAGTTACTTGGGCATTACTTTGAATTGCTACTTTTCGACTATCAACTGCTGCTTCATTGTAGCAAATCGAAAAGTAAATCTGAAGCAAAGAGATACTATGCACTCCATCACTTCTCCAGCCATTGCCTTTTGGATAAGTTCATTACAGTCTCATTTTTACTTGCGTTTCCCCCCTTACACGCAAACAGTAAGTAGTTTCAAACACCTAGAGAGATGGGCTTCAAATCTCTTGTTATTTCAGTCGTTACTTCACTTTAACTAGAAGACTCTGCTGAGGTCTTATGGGTTGTTGCCAGTGTCTGCTGGCCAGGCCGCCTTACACAAGGATTTCTTTTCCAGCACACTGGTTTGTACTGGGAACCTATTATCTGAAATGCTTGTCAATCTTCGTGTTGTGTGGTTTGTAAAGAAACAAGTTCATTTTGAAATTACAGGCATACCTCGGAGAAATTGCGGTTTCAGTCGCAGACCACCGCAATAAAGTGAGTATCGCAATAAAGCGAGTTGACATCTTTTTGCTGGTGGAGGGTCTTGCTTTCAGTTTGTGAAAAACACAACATCTGTGAGGTGCGATAAAGTGAAGCACAGTGAAATCAGGATCCCCATAGCTCTAAAAAAGCACTCAACTTCTTAAGAACAAGAGTTCCAATAAAATGGCATTAATGATCGCTTACTATAAAAGTCCATCTGTTGAGTACGTTTTCAGTTCTCTCATATTCTGTATATTCGATGCTTTCAAAGCAAATGTTTTCACTTGTACAGGTTCTGAAAAATGATTAAAGTTACATAAAATACTCCAGTATTCTTTGTTCCAAAGTGAAAGGAAGGTTAACAAAATGTAGTTACTTTTAAAACCACTGAAAGAACATGTGGTTCTTGCTATTATTGAGGGCTCCAAAATAAGGAGAAAAGCAGAGTCTCTTCGGGGCTTAGTAGGTGACATTTTGAACTGGTGGCCAAAGGATTTCAAAGGCCAGAGTTTCTTGTTATTTCTAAAGTTTTTTTTTTTTTTAATTTTCTAAAAGAATAAGAGGTTGTTTTCATTATTCTTTAGTAATTTCCCTTCCCTGTTTCTGACTTCTTTGAAGTTCTGCTTTCTTTATTTTCTAGTTTCTCAGTTCATTATTCCTTTTTGGCAGATGAGGGGACAGGGGCTTTCATTTGCTTATAAGCTGTTGACTCTGGATTTGAATCTTGGCGCTAATATTACCTGTGTGACTTCAGGCGAGTCACTTACCTCTGTGCCTCAGTTTCCTTATTTGTAAATGAAAATAATAATAGTACCTTCCTCAGGGGGTTGTTGGCAGGACTGAGTGATAATCTGTTAAGTGCTTAGAATAGCATCTTAAATATAGTAGGTACTCAAGAAAAGTTGAACTTAAATTACATAGAACTCCCTTCTTTTGACTTGAACTACATGGAACTGCATTCTTTTCTTTGAAGGAAAAGAAATGATTCCAGACATGTTTTCATAAACTTTTGGAAATCCAGTAAGCCTGATTTTCTAGACGTTTCTCTTTTCATTATTGACTCGAGCTTTTAGTTTTAGGTGATGTTGGCAGAAGTGTTCGCAGTTCTTGCAGTGCTAAGTTCCCTTTACTGTTTGGACTCAGAATTACTTGAAACCGTATTTTGTTTGTTTCTACAGACAAGAATAGAGCAAGAGAGGCCTTCTTCCAATTCTTTTGCTTTAAAAGCAAAAAGACACAGGGAGACCCAGTTGGAGGTACTCAAGCAAGAGCCCAGTTGCCATCCTGTAGTTGGAGGATAGTTTTTTCATGTTAAATGTTTACAATGTATTTTTCCACAGGAGCACCAGGACAGTCTTATCTTTTTTTCTTTTTAAGAATGAGGCAAGTATCTCTTTGGAAAGCTGGCATCCTGTACTAGTGTTTTCTTTGTCTCTCTATCGGAAGGATAAAGAGTGGGAAAGAGCCTTGTGTCTGTGTGAGGTGGAAGAAAGCTTCCCGAGTTTGGATTCCAGAAGCCAGGTTCAAGTCCCAGTTCTGCCCCTTCTTAACTTTATGACACGGGACAAATCATTTTACCTCGCTGCGGCGGGTCTTCCATTTGTAAGACAGAGCTAAGAACACCTGCCCTACCAAACTCCCAGCGCTCTTCAGAAAGTCAGATGTGCATCAGCAGCCTTTGAAGACCATGCAGCGTTACTGTCATTGCAGTCATTTGTTATATAAGCCGTCACTGTTTGGAGAACTTATGTTAGAGGGCAGTGTCCTTCCTGTTCTTGGTCCATCTCCCCCACAGCTGTAGGTATGGCCTCTGCCTCCTCGCTCTCCCTCTTCTGTCAGCCCTGAGATATGGAAGCGTTTTATTGTCTCTCTCAAATGGACCTGAAGCCATTGGTACACCTTCCGAGCTTCCATTTTCTTTATTACTGAAACGATAGTACCGTGTAACCAACAATCACGGGGCGATGGCAAGGCGATCTCTCCACTGCCTCTTTCTGCAGTGTCTCAGAATAGAAGTCATTCCTTTTCGCATATCGGCACCTTATCTTAGCTCCTCAGTGCAGCTTGAAGCCCTGCCAGGTTCCTCCATCTATACTAGACTGGGTCCTCGCACTCTGGGGCTTGGGACGAGAAGAAATCCAGGGACTCGATTGCTCTCCAGGTCTCCTCTGCCTTCCTTGGTTGAACAGGACAGACTCTTGTTACTTACATTTGTTTCTCAAGATCTTGAAATGACTCCATAAGTAGCTCTTGAAATTTTCTTGTACTTACATTAGTTAAGTATTGTGTTTCTTGACTCTTTGTCTTGATATGTAACACCTGCGTACTTCAGTATTCATTTTTTTCATCTTCCAAGCTTGTAATAAAGACGGCTGAGGTTGGACACATTGTCTGGGCAGGTGAAACCTGACATGGCCCTCTTCGTGCTGGAGACATTTAGGAAACATTCTTTGACTTGAACTGGACAAGGGAGGGTAGTTTACAATTTTTCGGATGTGTTTGTTTCAACAAATTCTGTTGTCTGTCTAGGGATCATATTCCCTGACTGCAAGATGAAACAACTGAGCTCATGCTTAGCCTTTCTTTCCATGGTCAATTAGCAAATGAATAAGAAAGTTCTTTGAGTCCAGTGCTGGGAGAGGTCTCACACATTGCTTTCCCACTCTTTTCTTCCCAGCCTCTGGATTTTTGGATTATTGTCATGAGCAGTTTGTGTTTAGATTCGTTTTTGCTTTGCTTGTTGATATGTTGGGGGTGAGAAGGGCTAAGGGGAGTTGAAGGCTAATAATTGAAAGTGAAAAGAAAAGTAACTTGTTTGTAATTCCTCCTGCTCAGATTCACTTGCCTGCAGACCTTGACAACACAGTGATGGCTTTTCTTTTAGTTTGTGATCATTGTTATATGTTGCTATCATGTCCTTGAGCTTTTTGTGAGAAGGGAACAGTTTCCCAGAGCTTCTTACAGTGGTCGGGACTGCTACATCAGTCCTGCTGTCCCCTTAGTGGGAGCTCTAGAGGCACAGGTGGGTCCTGAAGGGGATTTTTAGCATCAGGTGGTGATGCTTGCAGTGCCCTTGCCTGACCTTTACGTTCCTTTATGGTCCTGGGATGATTTAGGTGGAGACTGAAGAAAACGGGGACTGTGCTGTCAGGGTTCATTTCAGCAGGGCTGCAATTGGCCTGAGCTGTTTTACTGAAATCAGAAATGTCGCTGCACAGCAGTGACTCCCCAGCCATGACATGTCGGTACTGTTTGTGGGTCACAGTGAGAAGGAAGACCCCAGGAGGGTACTGCCCTTGACACTGGTTATGTGGCAGGCAGGATGTAAAAAACCCCAGTCAAGATTCCATTTTGAGTCTATGGCCACACCACCCTGAACAAGCCCCATCTCGTCCGATCTCGGAAGCTAAGCAGGGTCGAGCCTGGTTAGTACTTGGATGGGAGACCACCTAGGAAGACCAGGTGCTGTAGGTGTAAAAAATAAGGGATTGTAAGCTGACAAGGTCCTTGCAGTCTGTGAGGTCAACCAATGGTTGCCTCCCCGGAAAAAAAAAAAAAAGGTTCCATTTTGAGCTCCCTGGTTCTGAAGTGTTCCTTGCACACATCAGTGGTTCTGATCTGTGAGAGTGTGTGTGAGTCCCTACTGCCCATCACAGAGAGAGGGCCATGGAGCTGACAGTCACCTCTTTGTCGCTCTCGCTGTGACACATAATAACTGATTTTTGAAAGTTGAGGCTGACTGTAACCCTGCCAGCAATTTCCTTTCTTCACTATTATCATCTCTAAGACAACAGGATCATTCCTCCGGAGGTTCCCGTCACTTCTATGCCACCAAACAGTTTTCCCCTGTTGATAGAATATCCTGAAGCCCCTGCTCCTCCTCAGCTCCTGAGAGTTTAGGAGACATGCAGAGTCTTAGCACCGCCAGAATCTACATTTGAATAAGACCACCCGCCCCCCCCAGATGGTCTGTATGTAAATGAAGGTTAGGGAAAGCTGGGCTAAGTAACAGTTCACTTCCTGGCTTCCTGAGGGACCATGCTGTCCATTACAAAGAGAATTAATTCCATCCACCTGTGTAATCGGTTCTCCAGGTAGTCACATTAAAAAGTAAAGAAACGGATGAAATCAATTTTAATAATAGATTTTGATTTCACTCAGTATATCAAAAATATAATTTCAACATGTAATCAGTATAACAATTAGCATGTCTCTCCCTTTCCTGTACTAAGTTGTTGAGATCCCAGGTGTAGTTTACGTTCCCTGCACCCCTCATTTCGGGGTAGCCCTATTTCACATGTTAAAGAGCTGCTGGCCGAGTGGCCCCAGTGTTGGGCAGCGCAGCTTGAAGAGATACATTGTGGCCTTGAATTGCTGCCGGTGGCAGCAGATTCGCTGTCAGAGCCACTGCCACCTCGGTAAAATCTCGCGTTAACGTTCGATGTAACCTGGGCTAAGCCCTCTGCCCAGTGCTCTGACAGACATCTCATTTGAATCCTCACGGCATCCCCACAGAGTTCCAGAGAGTTCTTTTCTCCGTTTCGGTTTGGTAAGCCGCCTTTGTAGTCACCATTGGTATATGTGTGAAATGCGAGCTTTTTTCTTGGAGTCATCTTCAAAGAAAGGAACACCTTCTCGGGCTCCTCAGAGAGGGCTGGAGTCCCTCAATGGAAGTTTCCTTGGGCTGGAAAACCCCATAGATTGCCACGTTGGCTGGTCGTCGGCATCTCCTAGGGAGGTTTAAAGACCTGCTACCCAGGTCCTACCCACAGACCCTCAGGATTTTTTGATTTGGGGGAGATGAGACATCTGTGTTTTTAAAGTGCTCTGGGTGATTCCGGCCTGCAGCCGGCCGCAGAGCAGCTGTGTCCCCAACCCTAGTGCCCTGAGAATCACCTGGGCTTGATCGAAATGCACATTCACAGTCATTTGGCCACAGAACCCGCCTCGGGTGAGCAAGGTCCTTGGTGATGCCAGTGTGCTACTTTGACTCACACTTTGACTTTGCGCAGCCTGCCCATCAGAATCACCTGAGGGCGTGGCCCGACACACAGGTTCCCTGGCAGCTGTCTGGACTTTCTGATTCAGTAGATTTGAGGTGGGGCCCAGGATCTGTGTTTGAGATAACGCAATGTTTTCCATATTTCGCCATAAAGTATTATGTTTACTTTAGGTTCTGTGTAGGCGATTTCTATGGCAAAGTTTTTTGTTTGTTTGTTTGTTTTTGTTTTTTGGCATAGATGTTGAATTTTATCCACCCCCTTTTCTGCCTTTATGGATATATATACAGATATATATATCCCCCTCTTTAAACCTGTTAATGCATGAGCTATTAGAAAGGATTTTCTAATATAATTTTGCAGCATTAACGAGGTTTGCATTGCTGGCCTGAAACCAATGTGTTTCTTACTGCTGGATTCGTTTGGTAATATTTTCTTCAGGATTTTTACATCTGTATTTGTGAGATTTGGCTTTAATTTTCATTTCCTGTGCTGTCTTTGTCTAGTTTAGTATCATTTTGCTAGCCTTGTAAACTGAGTTGGGAGTACTGGATTCCCTTTTTTTTTTTTTTTTTGGTCTCTTGAAGTTTGTGTAAGATTGGAGTTACCTGTTCCCTGAATGTTTGTTTAGCAGAACGTCCCTAGAGCCACCTTGGCCTGGTGTTTGCTTTGGGAAGATTTTAAGCTACTAGTTAATATCTGCCATATCTGTAGTTACGTCTGTCTTTTCATCCTTAAATCTTGATATTGTTCATTTGTGTCTCTTTCTTTCTTGATCAGTCTTACCACAGGTTTGTCAGTTGTGGTTATGCAGTATGAGGTTTGTCAGTATGCGGAAATGAATGAGCATAATTATATTCTTAAGAGGTTTTTTTTTTGAAATTAATTTTTAGTGAGTAAAAACTGCATGTGATTTTAAAGTCAAATTTATATCAAGGTATATTCAGAGAAGCCTTACTTCCATCCCTGTCTCCTGCCAGGTGTGCTGCCCCGCATCATCAGTATTATTAGTTTTTAGTTCATTCTATGTTTCTTTTGCAAATTTGAGCAAGCAAGCAAGCACACACACACTTGCATTTCCTCCTTACACCAAAAAAGCATACTGCGTACACTGTTCAGCCTCTTGGGGGTTTTTTTCTGCTTAAAATATATCCTGGAAATAGTCACTCTTCATTTTCTCTTTCCGTCTTTGGATTCATTCTGCTGTTTGGATGTTTCAAAACATAGTATTTTTATCATTCTAATATATTTCCATCGTGATTATTTAATTCACTTGTGAGTTTGTTCAGAAGTCTACTTTTAAATTTACAGATGCATTTGCTGGATATTTTTAAAACTGACTTCTAACTTAACTGCATTATGGTCAAAGAAAGTGGTCTGAATACTAGTAGTTCTTTGAAATGTGTTCAGGGTGGGTTTATATGGTATTTCGTAGTTTTCTTCTTTTACTTACCAGAGTGCTTTTTGTATTCATCCACATTGTCTCATGTATCAGCAGTCGGTGACTTTCTGTTGCTGAGTCGTATTCTGCAGTGTGGCTGTAACATAATTTGTCCACATCCATGAACATTTGAGTTGATTCCATTTTATGGCCATTATGAGTAGAGCCACTATGTACATTTGCTTATAGGTCTTTATTTAGACTCATGATTTCATTTGTCTTCTGTAAATATGTAGGTGTGGCATTGCTGGGCCATATGCTTAGTGTATGTTTAACTTTACAAGAAACTGTCAAACTATTTTCCGAAGAAGCTGCGCCATTTTGCATTCTCATTGGCCATGTCGTCTCAGCACTTGTTATCGCCTGTCTTGTTAAATCGCAGCCATTGTGGTTTTAGTTTTCATATTTCTAATGACTAATGATGGTTAATATGTCTTCATGTGCTTATTGGCCATTCCTATATCTTTTTTGGTCAAGTGTCTACTCAAATCTTTTGCCTGTTTCTCATTGGATTCTCTGTGTTGTTATTAAGTTACAGGAGGTCTTTATATATTTTGGATACAAGATCTATATCAGATATGTGATTTGCAAGTCCCTTCTCCCAAACTGTGGCTTACTCTTTCATTTTCTTAACTATGCCTTTGAAAGAGGAAACTTTTTTCATTTTGATAAAATCCAGTTTATCATTTTTTTTTTCCTTTTATGGTTTATGCTTCCTAACGTTAAGTTCACAAATATTTCCTGTACGTCTCCTTCTGTGGCTTTTGCGTTTTTAGCTTTTGTGTTTAGCTCTGTCGTGGCACTTAGACCCTAGGGAGGCCCCCTGATCTGCAACCTTCGGTGCTCACACCCGTGTAATCCCCTTTCCTTGAGTTTACAGACTTGTGAGACCTTGAGCAGAGGATCCAGCTAAGCCGTGCTTAGACTTCTGACCCTGGGAAACTGTGAGATAATTAATGTGTACTGTGTTTAGCTACTGAGTTTGTTATGCAGCAGTATAAAACTAATACTTCTATGCTTCATTTCAAGTCATTTTTGTGCATCGTGTGAAGTAAGGGTCAAGATTCACTGATTTTTCCATATGAATATCAAATTGTTCCAGCATAATTTGTGGAAAGGACTATCCTTTCCCCATTGAATCACCTTGGTACCTTTGTTAGAAATCAGTTGACCATTGCTAGGACTTCCAAAACATGGGCCTAATTCTGGACTCTGTTCTGTTCCATTGATCTACATGCCTATTCTTATCTCGATACCACAGTGTCTTGATTCCGGAGGCATAGTAAATCTAGAAATTGGGTAGTGGAAACACTCCAACTTTGTTTTGGTTTTCTTTTTCTTCAAGATTATTTTGGCTTTTCTTGGTTCTTTCTCTTTCCGTACAAAATTCGGAATCATCTGGTCAATTTCTGTGACAGAGCCCATTTGGGTTTGGTAGGGATTGCATTGAATCTATAGATCAATATTGATATCATAACAGTATTGAGCCTTCTGATCCCTGAGCATGATGTGTATTTCCATGTATTTAGGTCTTCTTTCATTTCTCTCAGTGTTTTATAATGTTTAATATATGGCTCTTGTACACATTTTATTAAATGTATCCTTAAATATTTCTTTATATTATGAAAATGATATTTTTATACTTTAATGTCTATTTGCTTATGGTTAACAATACAAACGCAATCTTTATGTCGGCCTTGGGTATCATGCAACATTACTAAATTTACTTATTAGTTCTAATAGTTTTCTGTATTATTTTTAGGATTTTTTACATACGTGATCATGCCAGGCACAAATACAATTTTACTTCTTCCAATATGTTGTACCTTTTATTTCTTTTTGTTGCCTTATTAAACTTCTAGGATCTCTGATCGCGAATGCAAGCAATACGAGCATCATTACATTGTTTCCACACTTACTGGGAAAGTGTTCCATCTTTCACCATTAAGTATGATGTTAGCTGTAGGTTTCCTTGACTATTTCTGGTTTGCTGAGAGGTTTTTTTTAAAAAAAATTATGATTAGATGTTGAATTTTGTTTGTAGAAGCCATGTCTAAGATACTGTCTTTAGGAAGATGGTCTATCTCATGAATAGCCCTGTTGGGAATTCTTGTTATTCTTCTGTGGAGCAACATATATTGCTCCTTCAAAAGCCATGGAGATTGTCTGTGTCGGATTCATATGTGTCATTGTTATAGTACTGGAATTTCTTCATCTTCTCTTTTGTTGCCATTCTTTTGACACTGGTTTTGGTTCCTCTTCAACTTTTTACTTTTTAAAATTTTTGCCTTTTAGATTATTTCTTTCACATCTATGAAAACTTCCTCTCTGCTAACAGTGTCAAGTTCTAGAAGTATGTCTGAGTTTGTGTGTGCGTGTGTGTTCATTTGGTTCTCTCCCTTTCTTCTATAGCAGAGATGGGTGGCCACTTGTAATCATGGCTGGAATAATAGTTAACTGCTCCAGGTAGGAAGATACGCATTGTCCATACTCTGGGTCACTGCAAGTCTTACTCTTTCTGAATCTCCAAGGCTTCAAATGAAGCCAGTCTTTGGAGAATCCCTTTGGACACTCCTCTAACTACTATGGCAAACTGCCCGTTGGGCAGGCTACTACTCTTGCTGCTGATCTCTGTACTTCAAGTTCAACCTGCTCTTGTAAATTAGGACTAATTAGGATGTATCAAGCCCAGCATTTTCAACAATTGGGAGACTCTAGGCAACATTTGAGAACCTCACTTGCCGCTTTTTAATTCTGGCCCATAAAGAGAAGTAACAGGAAGCTCCAGATTAGAATTTTTCCAGCCCACTTTTGGAACTCTTCCTTGGAATTGCCTAAAAAGACCATGTCACCTTTTAAAAAATATCCTCAGTGGTGTCAAATCTTTGAGTGAGGACTTGGCATTTGGCTTTAGGCCAAAATAATTTTGAGGTCCATCTATTAAATAGAGTGGGCACTCATGCCGTGGGAAGTATTGTTTTTCATTTAAAAATTAAGATATGGTAAAATTCATGAGATGGAGTCTTATGTGGTTTTAACTCTAAAGGCAGTTTCAAAAGAATTGAAAGAATACTTGGAATAGCGACAGTGTTGCTGGAATAAACGTACACCATCTAAAGAGACTACATTGAAGAATAACTCATCTGGCTACATGTGGGTGATAGCCATTTTAACAGAGGCCTCATTACATCATAGTTGTGCTTCATGGCGTACTTATTCTATTTTCATCCATTAGTAAAAAAAAATTCCTTCTTTTTAATATAGTTTGAAAAACTCTTCCATGACACAAAGTAATATTGCAGTGGACAAACAAGAAGGAATGTACTGGTTCATTGCCTCATAGACATGGATTTGGGGAAAAAGGTCACTTTTTGTTTACTTGTCTTTAAAACGAAGGCTAGAGTTCTTTGTGACTATCTGATTTTGTGACATAGGGATGGAATTTTTAAAAACACCCTTTTTTACTCAGCTGTGTAAGCAAGAAGCATAATACCCTTGTTTTTTGTTTGATCATCTATTAGGGAATCAGAGCAAAAACTATCTGTTACTGGGTCAGAGGATCAGACTGACTAGGTTTGAATTCTAACATCGACAGTTCTTATATAGTTAGTTGCCTTTTGAGGTTGTTGGGGGGATTGAAAGAATTCTGTGTTTGAAACAATGCCTGGCACATAGTAGATTAGTAAATGGAAGCCACGATCATTATACATGAATAGATGTTCTGTGTTGCCTTAAATGTATAGTATCACCTGTATTATTGTCTTTGTTATTATTTAACTTATACCTATTCATATTCTTTATCACTATTTAACTTCTTATTTATTCATTTCCTCAACTCAGTTGCCAGCTCCTTGAAGACCTATCTCAATTGTGTTTTTAAGAATTTCCCACCATGGTCCAGAGTGGTTGCCCAGTATACATTTACTGATTTTTTTTTCCTCTGTGGAAACAGGATTAAACAATTATGTATGCCGAGTAAGAGCATCTCAGAAATGATTGGCCTGATGTCATTTTATTATTTCTTCTAAGAAGCTATATTAATATTTCAGTGCTGGTTAATGGATGTTCAGTAAATGTTTATAGATGGATTGACAAACTAAATTGTTTTAAGTGTACCCATATGTTGACATGACCATTTCATAGATTGTTAATTTCTGTAGTTAACCTCTCGTCTCTGTGGTGCATTGGCTTGTGTCCCCCAGAAAGGTATGTTGATAGGCCTGGCCCCCAGTACCTTGGAACGTGACCTTACTTGGAAATAGGGTCATTGCAGATATCATTAGTCGAGGTCATAGTGGAGTAGGATAGGCCCTTAATACGATATGATTGGTGTCCTCAGAGGAGAACACCATGTAGAAACACAAGAAGAGGGCCAGCCATGTGACAACAGACAGAGATTGAGATGCTACAGTTATAACCACTGGAAGCTGGAAGAGGCAGGAAGGACCCTCCCCTTAAGCATTCAGGGGAGCATGGCCCTGCTGACACCCTGATTTCAGAGTTGTAGCCTCCAGAACTGAGGGAGAAGAAATTTCTGTTGTAAGCCATCTACTTTGTGGCCCTTGGTTACAGCAGCCCCAGGAAACTCAGACACCGCTCATTCATTATTTTCTGTTTTCCCTCCTTGCTGCTCAAATCAAGAATGTTGACAACCTGGGATTTCATTTCATCTCAAATGGTTGATTTGCCTACATTTTCATCCATCGGTCATCTCCATATAATTTTACTGCCAGATCAGGCAGAAGTAATGGAAAATCTGGCACAAAAATACTTTTGCAGTTCTTCCACGTGTGCCGGGAACACGAGACATTTACAAGATCGTTCATAACAGCACTGTTTGTAATAGTGAAACCTGGAACCAGTTCAAATGATCACTGAGAAGAGAATGGAAAACAAAGTGTGGAACAATGGACTACTATGCAGCAGTGAAAATGAGCCGAGCGCAACTCCACACATCCACATTTATAGCTCTCATATCAACACTGTGTGAGAAAAGCAAGGGGCGGAAGAATGTGTAATGATCCCAGTTATATGTCCACGTTCAAAACGACACACAATCAACATAATATTTAGGGATGTGTACTACATATGTAGGGTATTATACAGATATGCAAAGGAGTTATAAACACACAACTCAGCCTTAGAGAGGGAGGCTGGAGTGCCTTTAATGGCCGCAAACCGCTGTTTCTGAAGTCATGGAAGTTGACGAGGATGTTACTGTATTCATTTATTTATCGGCTGAGCACTCAAGCTGCTCTGTGCTGGTGCCACAACGTGAAGCAGCCCTTGCCCTTAGGAAGCTCAGAGCTAACAGAGAGACCGAACATCAATGGATAAGTGCAGCACAGCATGAGAAGTGAAAATGTTAGAAATTTGTGCAACATACAGAGAAGGGATGTGTCTCTGCGTGTGTGTGCATGCGCACATGTGCACGAGGAAGTCAGGAAAAGCTTCCTGTGTCTCGGAAGCAGGCGTATGAGGACCCCACGCCAACAAAGCTCCTGCTTACCCTCCTGGTGAAAGTACCTGGAGGAATTGGCCCGAGTGACAGGTTATCTCCAGACTTTTCTACTCTATTTTTCTAGAAACTGCACATCCACTCTTTAGTTTCTTTCTGTTCCTCTTCCTCCACCACTAATTCCTGTTGAAAGAATCTTTGTCAGTAATGCCCAGTTTGAGGTCTTTGGAAAATAAGATATTTTGAACTGGCACCTTCATTACTATTATACCTATGACCTTTTACATATATTTACTCTTACCATCAATGATTACCATTTAACTTTTGCTTAAGGTACTTTTTACTTTTAAATTTAAAATGTACTTTTTGGGAACAGTTTCTCACAGGGGAAAATAGTTCAACAAAATACAGTTTTGTCATGAGCAGATCAGCTGGGTTTATGAGTTTGGGAATTGGCAGGTGGATGTGGAACTTGATCTTGTTCCTATTTTAAAACTTTGTTTACTGGCAGGTATCTGACGGTTATAAAAATCTATTGGCGGATTTAAAGATCTGATTAAATGTATGTAATATCATTACTAAGTAGCCTTTTCACAGTAAAAATAAGGTAACCTGATGGTAGTTGACTTTTCTAAGTTTATTTAGCGTACCAATTTCAGTTTATGAAACATTTCTATAGTTACCCTGGTCCATGGCCACAGCTCATGCTGCTAAAGCCAATCAGCTGTCTTGAAGATATGCCATTTGTCTGGAGGGGACCAAGTAATAGGGTGAATGGATCAGCTCAAATCCATCACTAACCACTGGAAAAAGTGATTCAAAATGTACTCTCCACTGGGTCTGAATTATATTGTTTTTAGCTAGAAGTCTTTGCAACTTTTAAAGAAGTAAGTGTATCGTGATCATTAAAATGAATACTAAGTATCAAAATGATTCAAAGAGGGATTTTCTAAATGAAATCCTACTTAATATTTCATAATTTCCAAAGAACAATCATCAAAACAAATCCCCTTTAGCCCTAAGGTTTGGTATGACTGAGACAAATTGAGAAGCTCTAATGCATATGTGTCGCATATGTCTATTTGGTCAGTAAGCCACTTACTGTGATGGGGGGTACTGTTTTGGAATAAGTACAGTTAGACTGACTCTAAGAAGCCTCTAGTGTATTTCTAGACTCTTGAGCCAGAATAAAAGGTAATGAGGCAAGGAGTCAGGTGTTTTATTTTTTTAATTCGAGTAAGTTTGCTTTGAGGATCGATAGCTTTAAGGCTGTTCAGAGCCTTGCCAAGATGATCTGGGTCATCTTAGAAAATGTGTCTGCAGAATGGCTAGGCAGTGTTAGATATCATGTGTTTTATGAAGAATCCAGCCAAATCTATTAGTGCCTGTTTAAGGAATGACTTAGAGTTCATCAAAACATCTCCTGTGGCAGGAGGGGACCTGGTGTTAGAGAGCCTCTGTCTTGTCATCTGGTGTGCCAACATTTTACATGGTCCTCATCACGACTCCATGAGGTAGGGCGTATCATGCCCATTTCGTAGATAAGGAACTACAGTTTGTGCAGGATTGCGTGACTATGGTTATTAATCAGGTGACAAAATTGGAATTTGAAGCCCCAAATCGTCTGAATACAGAACCCCCTCCTTTTTGTAATTACATCGCAGTCTTGCCTCTGGTCATAGTGCATTTTTACAAGGTATGAACTATGAATGGTGGGGTTAAGAGCTTATGTTTTCGTTTAAAAGGACATGATTTGTATTTACTTTGGCTGAAGAAAGTTCACTTGGAAATAATTTAATAGTCTAAAGCAGAGGGCGACAGCCCGTTTTTGTAAATAAAGTGTAACTGGAATACAGCTACACCCCTCATTTCCATATTGCCTATGGCCACTTCCATGCTACAGTAGAGTTCAGTAGCTACAACAGAGTCTGTGTGGCCCACAAAGCCTAAAATATTTACCATCTGCCCCTTCACAGAAAAAGTTTACCAACCCCTGTTCAAAGGAAAATGTGTAGAAATGAAATAAACTCCTAGTTTTGCAGATCATCGTTTGTTTTCATGTGGGTTTAGCCAGTGCAGAAGGTGAATTGATCGTGTTCCGGGCTCAAAATGGCAGGGATGTGAATATTTCTTTTTTGTTCTGAGAGCAGTTTGGCTGAGGACATCTCAAGGCATCTTGTTCATTTTCTTGCCTCCTAGGTGGCCTACACTCAGAACAACTTTAGTGCAAAAGTCAGAATAAGTTAATTTAGCAAATCCTGTGTTTACAGGTACTCCAGGTATAGAACTCTGCTGGTAGTTCTCAGGGGTGGCAATGTGTGTGTGTGTGTGTGTGTGTGTGTGTGTGTGTCACACATCCCCTAGAGACCACATTGGAAGTGGGGGAGGTGTTTTTGTTTTTAGTGCGCTGTATTGAAAAATACATTATTTTGCTATATATCAGTGTCCTTTTATTTTTCCTTTGTATTGGAGTTAAGGCATTTTTTTTTTTTGAAATTGTGGTTAGGTTGATAATATCTATGATTTTCATTTTCAGCCTAGGAAAAGGGAATTTACAGAAATTTGTTTTATAATAAAGGGAGCATTGGGTCTGCCCTAAATATTTAGCTTTTTTTTTTTTTTTTTTGTTCCAGAACAGACATCCAAGTAAAGAGAGCTCCCCTTAGAAAGACCTGGAATTCTGGACTCACAGGCTGCTTGTGCATATGTTCTTGCTCAATGGCAGGCTTTAGAAGTCGGTTTTCAGACTGGGTAGATTTCCACAGCTTTCAAGGGAGCCTCCAGAGAAGGACCGTCCTTAAAGTTCATTTAAACATCAACACAGCAAGAAAGCACACTGAGTAAAATCCAAAGAGAAGGCCTGCATACTTTTTGTCGCTGTTTGTACACAGAAAGTTTAGAAAAACCTCTATTTGAAGGCCACTGATCTACAGTCAGGTGACCATGGGAACTAGAGTTCCTGTTGGAGTTTAGATTTTGCTTGCACAGGCCCTTTGAGGTGGGGGTCAAAATTATTTTCTAATCCTACTGCTTTTAGATTTTTACAATGGGGTAAAAGTGGCCCGCATTTGTTTGAAAGTGTTTATGATTATGTCTGCTACAGGTGTTTTGTGGAGTCCTGTTTTTCACATTGAACAGAGAGTGGAACACGTTTCTTAGTCTGGAAGAAGGGCATGATGGAAGAAGTGTCTGTACCTCAATCTGAAATGTCTTTTTCTTGGGAAAAGTCTATCGTGTAGGATGGTAGTGTTCAAGTTCTTTTTGGTGCAGATTACTTCAAAGCGGCATAAGTTAATGCTGCCATTCTGTTGCCCAGAGTCATCATGTCATGAGCATCTTGATTAGCTACGATTGTTCTACCCTTTTTCTAAGCTCGCATGGATTTCTGGCTTAAACGAAATATTGGGCAAACAACAGTTAAGTTCTTTATTGCTCAGTTCATTCATTCATTTAACACATACCTATTAAGTACTTACTGGGTGCCAGCCGGGCACTGTTACAGATGTTGTAAATGAAACAGTAAATGAAATAGACCATAATCCCCATCTGGTGGGGGCTTGTATTCTGGTGGGTGGAGGTAGACAGTAACAACACATACCTGGAAGGTGGTAAGTGGTAGAGGGAGAAGATGGTTTTTTAGAGGCAGAGGCATAGGGAGAAGAGAGGTGGATACCATGAGACCATTGAGTTAAGTTGTCTTGAATTTAAGGAGAGATACAATTACGGACATATTGAGTTAAAATTTTGATTTATTAAATAATGCCACCTTTATTCAAAGAGCACTAACTCGTACCAGGGCCTTGTCACACACCCTCTAGGCTCTCCTAGTCATCTTCTTACTCTGTAATAGGATTGGGCTTAAATCATCACAAAAGTTTTTCTCTGGATCAAAAACGATAGAAGTCTACCTTTGGTTTGAATCCTGTAATTAGCATATATATAGGGAATGAAGTTTCAATTTTCACTTAAAGCTGAGGTAGCCCAGATTCAATGTTTTTTAAATAAAAAGGATTAAAACCTGATCTTTAGGGGTTTGAGGAACAATACTCTATAACCAAGAGGGTAGCTGACTTTTGTAAACTTTATTATAGCTTCTAATTATTATTGAGCTACATTTAGACCAACATAGACGTTTTATAGATGAAGATATGGATGAACTTTCCACGCGTGATAAGTTCGAGACAGCCCAGGGCCCGTGTTCACCCGTCTACTACATTTTCCACACCACTGCACTGCTTATTCTGGTCCTCATGACATCATGTTCATGTACTTTTTAAAGAGAAGCTTTATAACTAGGCCACCACCAGCCATGCACTATTCTTGTAGTAAACTTTCTCCATCACATTTATAAGATCAAGACTAATTTGTAGAGAATTGGTTTTAGTGTCAGCATTCACTAATTATCCTTTCATAATTGAAAAATGCTAATAATTTGTTAACAAATACGCTGGGCAATATTCTAAGCCCTTCATATGTATTACCACATTCATTTGGTTTCCAACTATGCTGCAGAAAAATAGAGATAATAGCAAAGAGAGGGGCACTGATGAGATTTTACAGTGACTCATGATGGAACTGACCCACGTTACCTGGGCCCTTGGATTTCTCAGATTTGTATTTGATCTGACTTTTGATAGTAGAAGTTTCTAGCGTAAGTCTAAAAATGAGGGCTTTAGACATAAAGACTGCATATTATATGAGTCCATTTCTATGAAATGTCCAGAATGGGCAACTCTATAGAGACAGCAAACTCGTGGGAGCTTAGGGCCTCGGGGAACGGGGAGTGATGACTGATTACGTGGGGTCTCTCTTTTGGGGTGATGAAGATGTTCTAAGATTGATTACAGTGGTGGTTGTACAACTCCAATATACTAAAAGCCATTAAATTGTACACTTTCAAAGGGTGAGTTGAGTAGTATGTGAGTTATATCTCAATAAGATAGTTTAAAATAAGGGGAAAATGAGGACTTTCCCCTTATATTTAGTTCATTTTAAATTGAAGTTTTTAAATGAGGATTGAAGAAAACAGAAAGACTCATCTTTCTCTTATAGTTTATAAACAGGAATAGGAAGGCGAAGCCTGAGTTGACTGTATAGCCAACTCATTTTAAATTTCTTCTGTTGACTTGACTGACTTGTTACAATGGTTTAAATATTATAGTATCTGATTACTAAAAAGTAATTTTATATCTGTTACTGAAAAAAAATCCACCTAATATATAATCTTGTTTAGTAAATAGAATCATTTCACGGCAAAAACATCCGACCTGCTCTATCTAGTCCATCTCATCCATTCTGCTGTCACTGAGAATAACGAGTTATTTTGCTTGGATTCCAATTTAGGGTTAGAGAGGTTTTTCAAGCCTATTTTGTCTGGATATAATTCATTTTAGTTATTGTTCATTAGTTTTTTTTTTAAGTTATTTCTAATTTTAGATTGTGCCACTTCTTAGTAGTTTCAAATTTTTGAAGTGTAGTATGCCTTTCTATAAAGTATCGTATTTTGCCCTAATTGTTCACTTTTAAGCCTCACCAGTTCCCCAGTTCCAGTGTTCTGGGATTTGGTGAACCAGTATGCAAGCTAACCCCATCATGGTGTTTTATAGTATTTTGCACATAATCATTCAGTTGCCAAATAGTTAAGAGTGTCATCTGTGTACCAGGATGTAGCCATGACCCAGACGGACCCACAGCCTTGCTCTTGAAGAGAACTCTGGTCGGGGGAGAGTGACAGACCTAATCTTATAAGATTGTCCTTACCTGGCCATCTCTGCTTTATCCCGATGGTTATCCTTATCCGCATCTTGTCATCTCTCTTGGGCCTTACTTAAGGACAGTGACTGGCAGTGCAAAGCTATCAGATCACTAGATTTTGTGCCAAGATGTGTTAATATTTTCCGTGCCAGATTTTGTTAGCAAGTGGTTGCCCTTTTAATGAGCCTGTCAAAAAGATCCCATAAATACCAACAGTCACCTCGTTGAATTAGATGTGGAGTACCTCCCTGTGACTTCATATGTATCTCTCTGTCATTAACTTTGGTAAATAAAATAACCAAAGCATCACTTAGTTTACTGTTGCTATAATCTCCACAAATGTAAATCTTGCATTAAAATATTATGTGTGTTCCGAATATGGTGCTTTTGTTTATGTCTGAACTGTGATGAATATGCATTATTTAAATGAAGTCTACACATTCCTTAGAAAATACTGATTAAATCAAATCTTGCTAATTTGATTTTCATCAAATCCGTGCCACTTTACATTGCCTTAATTTGGAGAAAACAGAATTCTTAAAGGGGAGAAAAACTGGGAGTTCAATTGTTTACCCTTTTTATCGCTCTGCTGCCTCTAAATCTTTAAAAATTAAGAAGTGTGGAAATTTGAGGCCTGTTGCACAATTACTAAACATTAAGATTTTTTAGATGACAGTTCGAATGCTGTGATTAAAAAGTCTAGGAATATGTGTGTTGTCTAATGCTGAGCTCCCCATGCATACTTAGCTGCCGTTTTTCTCTTCTTCCATAGTGCCCTGAACCTTTACCACAGCTCTGTCACATGACCTGTGCTATGCTTAGTCTTTTGTGTGTGTCATTCCCGCTGGAGACTACTATGGAAATAGAGCCTGTAGTACTGTTGGTTCTCAATTGCAATATTTAAATATCAGGTGTCGCATATGTTTGAAATTGCATAGAATTCGGTTGATACTGAATGTTGTCTTTCTTGGTAGAGTTTCCAGTATGGCTTCTGCACCAACTTCTCACTATAATTCACACTCCTTGGAGAATGAGTCTTTTAAGAAGGTAAGTGAAGTTTTCAGATTTAGCCCATCTCTTTCTCTGCACTTCTTTTTTTGTATTTACTATTAGGCGATCATTTTGGGTTTATTGAATTCTTAATTTTATCATTCACTCACATAATGTAAATACTTTAATACATGTGGTTTTATTTATTATTCCATCTTGTTCTAGAAAAGACAGATTACTTTATATGCGTGACATGAGTTTTGTTTGTAAATCCTTTCACATAACCTCATTTTTGAGAACCTCCATCTTGTGAATATTATATTCCAGGTACTAGGTAATCCCTCGCCACTGAAAGTTTTCTGAAATATTGAAGGCCAAGGCCCACTGAGAAGCCTGTTACACTTTTCTATGTATTGTCATTATTTTCTGAATATGATGATAAAATAGTTTCATGACCAAAACAAATACAGCATTAACAGAAAATGGTTCAAAGTACTGAGGAGAAAATTGTGTAATTAGAGGAAGCTTTTGGAACATATATTGAAAGGGATGAATTTAAAATAAGCTTTATTCATGGCCCTTTAAGGCTTTTGATATATATTCCCAATGATCCACCAGAAAGGTTAATTTCCCCTCCTACTGGCAGTGTACAGGGAAGCCCAAGCTATCAAAAGGGAGTAAACTGGTGTCTTTTAATTTGTATTTCCCTGATTACTAACAAGGTTGGCCTTTTGAAAAAAGAAGGAAAAAAATGTGTTTATTTTCCATTTGTACTTCTTATGCGAGGTGGCTATGTGCTTTCCTTATTTGCCTTTGGGGTGTTTGGGGGGATTCTTTTCTATGGGTTTATAAGTTTTCTCTATATATTATAATCAGTTTTATATAATATACATTACAAGTCTTTGTCCTAGTTATTTTTTTGTTTGCTTTTTACTGACTATTTCCCTGAGCCGTACACTACATCTCCATGGCTTACTTATTTTAAAACTGGAAGTTGGTACCTCTTATTCCCCTTCACCTTTTTCACCTAGTTTATTATCAGCCTTTTAATTATATTTATAATATTTTGTTTAAATATATTTATAATGTTTTGTTTTTATTTTGAAAGTCACAGGTTTAGAGTCTTTATATGATCACACCTATCAATCTTTTCCTTTATGTTTTCTGCTTTTGATGTAATGTTCACGAGGACCTTTTCATCCCCAAGATTACATACATTTATTTGTGTTGTATTTTCATGATGTTATGGTATAGGAATCAGTTCTGAACACGAGTAATTTCAGAAAGGTTATTGTAAGTCCTTGTATAACATTGACGTGAAGTATACCCTATGTTAATCCCATATTATCCTGTGTTAATTAAATATTTATTTCCCTTGTTTTGTGGTTGAATTATATTTTCTTCTGACCCAGAACTGTGGTGTTTAAAGGTATACTGAATATTAAATTTGCTCATTTTACTTGTTTTTAGTTAGTGAGGGTGGTGTTAAAGGATGATCATAATTTCTTTCCAGTCTTATTTATATAAAGTATTGTTTTGTTCCTTATTGGGGAAGGCATTCCGGGCTGGGGACAATTTGTCTTATCCTCCTAGTTAAAAAATGCTTCACTTACAAGCACTAAAACATACTGAAAATTGGCTAGGAATTCTCGTTTTGTGCCTGAATAAAAAAGATACAACCATTAAAAATCCAGCAAAGCACCCCTCTTTGACAACTTGTATTTTACCTAAATACACAATTCACATTTCTCCCGTTTGTTAATACTTTACATTTGCACAGCCCTTGATAGTTCATGAAAGTGTGCTTGTGTATTTTGTTTCACTTAATATTCACAAAACCCCTTTGAGATAAGTATTTACACATGAACTGATTACAGCATGGCTTTGGAAAATAGCTAGAAAAAAAAGGAATGAAAACTAATGCCGGAAAAACCTTTTGCCCAAACAGATGTTGATGATGCGCCTCGTTCGCCCTACAGTGGACACTGGCAGCCCATCATTGGTGTGGATCCACTAGGGCCGCTGAATAGATTGAGATACTTTACCAGGCATCCAGGTCACAATGGTCAGCTATGGCAAATTAGACACTCACAACTCCTCTGTGGGTTTTGGTGGTTAATTCTCACCTGCCTGGGGGAGCCGCTGTGCCCATTCATTGAATGAGGCACAGGCCTGGGAGTACCTCTAAAGCAGTGGTCCCCAACCGTTCTGGCACCAAGGACCAGGGCTTCTATGAGAATCTAATGCTGGATGATCTGAGGCGGAGCTGAAGCAGTGATGCTGGCATTGGGGAGCGGCTGTGAATACAAACGAAGCTTCACTTGCTCACCCACCAGTCACCTTGTGCTGTGTGGCCCGTGGGCTGGGGACCCCTGCTCTAAAGCCGGGAAACCTAGAAACATAGTACAGCAGCAGGACGAATTTGTGTAGATGGTTCCTAAGGTCCTTGTCTGCTCAAGTTCAATGACAGACCACCCTTTCCTCTTACCGAGTTACCTATGGAGGCAGGACCTTAGTAAAATAAGAAACCCAGTATGTAATAATGGCTATTTTTCTGGTGGTGTAACAAGATTCTGTGATTACTGTTGCTCAGGTAAGGCCCCACTGAAAGAAGTTTTCATTCCTACTTTTAACACAAGATAAATGACTAAATATTTAATGTGAAAAAAAGCCACCACAGTATACATGTATCTGTAGAATGCACTTAATATTTACTTTCCTCATTTTCCTGAATGCTGTTAACTGTGAAGCACTTGGAAGGGGTGTTTAAAAATTAATGTTATTAAAAAGTGTGCTAACATTACTGACAGGCTGAATGTTAATGCAGCTAATGAATTTTGAGGGTAAGTTGTATTTTTTCGTTGTTTGAATTTTCTGTGCCAGTTTTCCCTAATGGTAAATATCTCTCTATTTTTTTTTTTTTCTGTAAAAGTATATTGCGGGCTCATTGTGTTCCGGGTTGCTTAAAAACCTGTGCAAATGTAATGTCCTTGCTTCTGATGCCACTGTTTCGTCTCCAGACTTCTAGGGATGGAGTTAACTGGGGTCTCGGTGAGGCCGTTCCTCGACTTCCAGGAGAGACTCGCATTACTGGTAAGGTTCCTATGAAGTTGGGATTCGCATAACTTGATGAGAGTCCAGCCTGATCAGCTGGCTTCAATCCCTCATACTCTTTAGAAGTCAAATTTAGACAAATAGGCTAGCTTTGTTTAAAAGTGTTACTATAGAGAGAACTCCCTGCATTAGTTTCTTGATCAAAGAGTTCTTTCAAGAGCTTCGTGCTCTCCAGGATAGTGAATATTTTTCTCTGTACCAAAGAGAATTATTTTGGAAAAAAATGTGGATGATCTCTTGAAAGTTACTTATTAGAGCGATAAGCTCTCATGATTTGAGGTTATAACAACAAAGCGATATTAAAGTTTTCCGGTCTATGATGTATGCTTTAAAATGATCAAGCTGAAAGCTTCAAGTCTCAGTATTCTTCTTCTCTTTTTTTGAAATGTAGAAGACTATATTGGTTTAAAATATCTTTCATTTGCCAGATAACTGAAGTTAGTAGTATTGATGTAATAACAATTTGATTGTTGACTTATTTTTGCATGATACATTCATATTAAGAGGAAGGTATCTACTTTGGAAGGACCAGATGATCTGACTTAGGAATACAGAACCATCTGGCAGCTTCTAAGGCAAGGGCTGATGTTGTAGGCTTTCAGATTTTTCATTAGGGTCAACACCCTCCTCTCAGATCCCCATGTATTCGGTAATGATACAGTTACCATTGTTCCAGGGAACCTTTTGATTTATCGACTGAGATCTGTGTTGTTTAGCTTAAACGGCTAAGACATGGTGCCAGTTAGATTAAGGTCATAGATATGGTGCCTTTGTGAATTAGGTAGCCATATGGCATGAGAAACTATTCCATGTCCACAGACTTACACACACGATCCTAGTCTTGCAAAAGAAACCATCCCAATTTCTGGATAAGAGCAAAAAGGATAGCTTACTTTTGGTGGTCTTTATATATGAACTTTTGGTGCTTTGTATCAGTGCCGGAACCTTAACTGATATGTAGTAACTGATTGAATTAGCACGAGGCAGCCTTACTGGATATTTTTCATTTAGCACCTGAGGAGAAAGGGATTTCAAACTTCTTTAAAAAAAATAAAAGCCATGAGTACATTCAAGTCCTTGAAAGATAAAA
>NW_006430739.1:356827-385455 GCF_000325575.1 Pteropus alecto | reverse complement strand
ACTCTGCTAATTTAGTTTCCCCTTATGTCTAATTCTACCAAAGATGTACTATCCCCTTGGCCATCCATTTTATGTCATTTAATGTTCGAAATGAATGTGGCTAAACTCTTGTCTGGACTGTTAGAAAAGAAAGAATAGACTGTAGAAATACCTCTACTGCTGACATTCATTGATCAAAACCATCCCAATGTATTTTGTGATTAGAGGTTGGCAAACCTCAATTCCTATGTGGTGGTTAGTCTGCGAGACTGTCCTGCAGGAATTGCCACCCTCTGGTTGACGTAGCTCAATAATTATCTTGATAGCCCCCCTGAGGGGAGCAGCAGTAGTGCCCTTCTGTTCTCCTGCTGTCGTCACCTTGCCTCAGGTAGTGACAGCATCGTGGGCAAGCTCAGAGAAGCACTGGTCGTGCCCGGAGGTGACATGTGGTCCCACTAGTTCGCCGCTGGACCTAGCATGCCTAGCACTGTAATGCAGAAACATTGCCAGTGCTTGCTTTCAACTTTTTCAGTGATTTTTTTTTTTATTGTAGTTATTCTTAGCCAAACAGTTTATATTAAATTAGTGCCATTTGTTGTGTATCTTGGTATATATTTCCATTATTTTAGGGTCCTTTTTTTATCTTAATAGACAAAGAAGTTATTTACATATGTCCTTTCAATGGCCCCATTAAGGGAAGAGTTTACATCACAAATTATCGTCTTTATTTAAGAAGTTTGGAAACGGTAAGTAGAATCTAAGACCATAAAGATGACCCTAACTGTTAAAGATAATGCTAAACTATTTCTCTTCTACCTTGCAAGATTGACTGTGGATCAGATTAACCTGGGGGATATATTTGCTTCTCAACTTTTAATTTTCGGCTTATGCAAAGCTTATTTAATACTAACACTGTATGTGTAGGAATAGAGTGAATTTAAAAAAGAAAAAAACAAGAAGTTTCATCTCATAATAGTGGTGAGGGATTGGTAACCACCCATTTGTTAGTTTGGAGAAGTCAGTTAGGCGTAGAACAGTGATTGTTTAGCAGAAGGCCAGGGGAAAACCAGTGGTGGAGCTTGAAAACGCTGCAGATAGCCTACATGTATTGCATCAGAACGTCCAGGCCTGTGGTCCAGGCACAGTTGTAATTTTTAAAACATCAGCGAGAAGGATGCCGATCCCTTGTTCAGGCCCACCGCTCTAGAACTTTCCAAGTGTTTGATTACAGAGCACCAGGTTAGCAGTTTAGAACTCAGCTGACTGCGGTGTGGCTTAGCGCCACTCTACCTTTTCATTCCATGGCCATGACACTTTTACCACAGCATTTCAAGGAATGTTCTAGTCGTGGGACAACGAGATGGTTAAGGTGCTCTAGAAGGCAAAGAAGTGAATAGCCACCGTGGCTGTCACAGAAGGACCTGTGATAGATGGAGTGGGTCGCAGTTGCCCAGGCTGGCCTAAAAGGACAGCTCTATTTTGATGAGATGGCCCAAGACGGGTAAATAGGTCCGGGGTACGTGGAAGAAGTTTGTATGTGGAGGCAGCAGCGTGTATGCGGGAGGTGTCGAGACTGTTGGGGGACTCTAGCTTTTGTTGTATTGCTTTTACCTTGCAGTTTCTTCTGGACAGTTCTAATCTAGATTAGTTTCCATCTTTTGATTTTCTTTCATGTTCAGTGTTGTGTCCGAATTCTACAGAATGCTGCTTATTACTCCTATTACCTTAGCTGTGGGCCCCCACTTCTGTCGTGTTCATAGACCCACAGGGTGCTGAGATTGGGTATTTATTTATGTGAATCTGTTCAGGCTTCTAAGGAAGACTGGAGCTGAACAAATATTCTAGTTTTCCAAGCTGCAAAAGGAAAGTGTGGAAATAACAGCAATGAGCTGGATGTTAACCCTTGGCAATAATTGGCAACAATTCTAGAATCAGTCATTTAAACAGATGATTTTTAAGTACCCAGGAAAGCAAGAAACCATTGGGAGTGTTATTCGTGTTATCTTGATGGAATCAAGGCATGTGACAGATCCCGACAAAGAAACATGGGCTGAATGATGGCAGTACACTTAGGTGGAGTTACAGGCTGTGTGTGAAAGGCTCGATGCCAGCCAGGAAGGATGGTCGCTCACGTCCTGCGTGCAGGCCCTTTGTCTCCAGTGTTCCTACTGCAATGCAAATGAGCACTTAGAAGGCATGCGTGTCCGATATGTGAAAAACACCAAAGTAGCCATTGTGCTAGATGGCAGAATCGGGGCTTGAAACGATCTCAATCGGCTAGGATATTGGAGTGAAACTAATAATATGAAGTTTAGCATAGATAGCATTTACTTAATCAAAACCAGTCGTATCAATAAAGAATGGAGGAGGTCTGTCTTAACAGGGGCCCAAGTGTATTTGATCTTGTAATTGGACATGACTGATTAAAAAGTTAATAGATCTGTAGGCCGAACTAGCAGACGTGTAATAACAGCCAGACAAAATGAGACGGTAGTCCATCTGAAGTGTCGTGTTCAAATCCAGGTGCCACGTTTTAAGAGGAACATTGACAAACTAGGGAGAGTTCAGACTCCAGGCTAGCCAAGGGGCTGCAATATGAGCAATGACAGAAATAAATGTTCATCTTTCATCTGAAGAAAAGAAATCGAAGGGAGACATGACAGCTGCCCTGGAATATTTGAAGTGCCTTCTGTGGAGCAGCGATGATGCTCATTCTGTATACCACCCCCTCCCCCCAAGGGTCAAATTGGGACAGATGGAGAGGTTTTATGCTAATATATGTGAGAATCATCAAAAATTTGAATTAAAGCAGGTGTTACAATGTCTTTCACCTCTGAGACTCTTGGCTTGTTGAGCAGCCACACATACCTGGTTCCATTTTATGCTGTTACTGGTGACGAACTGGGGAAATCATTTAAAGTATGGTGCCATGACAAGATTGTGTATACTGTGTGATATCAACCACGTAAAACAAACAGCTATCCCTAGAAAAGAGGCCAGAAGGAAATACACCAAAAGTTTTAGTACTCAGGATATTTGGAGAGTGGCATTAGTCATGCTTTGTTTTCTCCCTCCAACTTGGTAGGAGCATGTCTTCCTTTTCTAATTGGGAGAGCACTTAGCAAGCTTTATTTTGTTTTCACGTGGCACTCTAGAAGGTGGGGATTAACACTGAGCGAGTGAACAAAATGCCCATTTGACACTGACTACTAACTTTTTCGCCTTCCACTAAGTTTTACATAAACGTTTTACTAATTTGCCACAACATTTAGTCCAAGTATCAAAGCAAGCAGCTAATGACAGAAAACATCATATAGAGAAAGCCATTGAAGTGGTTATGCAGAAACCTAAAAACATAGTCATCACGGTGTTTCTTAAAGTCATAAGGACTTTAATTGTGGATTCTACTGTGAAATGTGAAATTTTTTAGTGTGTTTGACAAAGAGCTGTCATCTCACTGGCATTTTGAAGTGGACACCTGTTTATTTCAGGTACGTAAACACTGCAACGGAAATGTGGTCTGACTCAGTCAGCTGTCCAAGCACAGTGGTCATTTCCTTAGATTGGCATGGTGGCCTTCTTCCACCTGGCCCTCCTTCATGGTCTTCCCCTGCCACTGGGCCCTACACACTGCCTCCAAAGTGATCTCTCTTAGAATGAGGCTGACCAGCTTACTTCTCAGTTCCAGAACTCTCGTGGACTCCCTATCGCCCATAGAATGAAGTCCAGTCTCCTTTACATGGCATAAAAGTCCTTCTGACATTTCTGGCCTTGACTTACCATGTCTCCCATGCTCTTCTTAAACTACATAAAACCCATTTCCTTTTCCAACATGTGACATGCTCGCATGCCTCTGCACCCTGGCATGTGCTGTTCTCACTGTACCTCGATGCCCTTTCAGAAGCCACCATTCGTCCTCCAGATCCCACCTCAAAAACCGCGTCCCTCCTGAAGCCTTCTCCAGCTTCCCTTGAAGGAGTCACTTGGTCTTTGTGTCCCCACAGCCCTTTTCCACACCTCTGTGTTTACAGTTGCTATGAAACCTTCCCTGGCCACCTATGTAAACTCATAATCCCCCCTCCCAACACTTCCGCTCCCTCTTCCATGTTTATTTGTTTCTCCCAAGCACTTGCCATTATTTCCTGTTTTATATATTTCACTGCTTCATCTTGTTCCTTATCTGTCTGAGGACAGTGATGCTTGTTTGTCCTTTCACTGGTGTACCCTCAGCTCTTAGGACAGAGCCTGGCACAGGAAGGTACTCAATCAGGCTGTGCCGAGTGAAGGAATTCTGTCTTGCTTATGAGTGGCTTTGTCTGTGGTTGTAACTAATGATGAGTCCTTTCGGTCCTCTGCCTAGCTAGCACAGTGTCCAGGAGACAGTAGGTGCTCAGTAAAAGTACTTTCAATGAGCGAACTCGAGGGAACAGGCCTTGTCACTCTGGTTTGACCACAGCATGGACCGTAGTAAATTGTGGCATCTCGAAGACCCATAGCCACCTTTTGACCTTGAGAGTGCTCAGGAACTTGGCTTGGGGTTCATCTTGTGACTTTAGTAGACACTGCCTTAGTCATGTAACGCTCCGTAACCTGATAGACTGCCATGGGGTAGACCGTATCCAGATTCCCTTCCAGGAACAGTTTGGGTTCAGGCGCGATCTATAGAGGATGAGAAGGACAGATTAACCCTTCGTTCATTCATGAATTCATATCTTTATTCCAGATACATTCAGCAAACCGTGTGATGGGTCTAACACCATGCTAGGTGAATGATGTGGAGATAAGTAATTGTGGCATAATATGGCAAAGTCTACAGTGGTTGCATAATGCCGTGAGGTTACAAGAGAGAGGGTGATTAACCGTGTGATGAGTCATAGAATACTTTACAGAGGAGGTGATATTTAAACCGAGTCTTGAAGAATGATGACGATTTCCTGGACAGGAGGGAGAGAGGGAGGAGCAATCAGGTAGAGAGTTTCCGTATTGCACGTCTAACAATATGGAGAAACATCATATACTGTGGAAAGGGCTGAGGGATCTGTTAGAGCGGGAATAGAGGGCAGAGGGAGGAGTGGGGAATGGAAGTGACGAGGCTGTATGCGTGTTACTCGGAGCACGTCCGATCAGATGTGTATTTCAGGAAGAGAAGTTGGGTTGCAGCATGTGTGATGGATTAGGCAGGAAGTTATGTCAGTTTTCCAGGTAAGAGATAAGGGCCTGATATAGTCATAGTTGTGATGGAAGGGAGGGAACAGCCGTGAGAGATTCAGGAGGGTTTGGGTAGCCATTGCAGGTGGGAGTTGAAGGAAAGACTCAAGTCGAGAATGATTACTGTGATTTTTTTGGCTTGAATGGTTGGAGCTGTTCCCAGTTGTCACAATAGACATAATGGGAGAAAGAATGTGTTGGAGACAGGCCCCTGGGGAAATAAGTTTGACTGTGTGGACTCACAGCTGTCCAACCGCCAGGCGGAAATGGCCCAGTAGCAGTCGGAAATGTATCTCTGAAGCTTCCAGAAGTTATTAGCATATCAGTATTGTAAAAACCGTGTACATCTACAAGATTACCTGCAAAGAATATGGGACAAAAAAAGAGTTGTGGGCTGAGGACAGACCCCTAGGGGACATGAACAGTTTTCTGTGGTGGGGAGATAAAGAGAGCCACTGCAGAAGAGAAAGAAGTCGCAGTAGAACGTCGTCTGAGACAAGGCTTTGGTGGAAGTCGGTAGAAGAGAAAATCTCAGGAAGGGAGCAGAACGTGGTGTGACGTGTTGCAAGGTTCAGCGAGATAAAGAATGTGTGGGGGTCGTGCACAGTGGCCATTAGGAGGCACTGGGAACCTGGGGGAGAACAGATGCTGTGGTGACGTGAGTCTCTCTTGCTCCTCCTTCAACCTGCTGGTGGCAAACCGGCCAGCTCCCCGGACTCAGCCCACTTCTCTTCTGCATTCTCTTGGCCCCATGGCTTCTTCTACTCCCTGACTCCAGTCCCTTCTCTACAGATAACCCCATGACAAAGCTCCTTGAGTTTACCGAGTCCTTTCCACACATTCTCATTCCATCTGACCACGACTGACAGGCAAAGCAGATGCGACCCAGCCCATTCCCTAGTCCTCCCATGCTTTTGTTTTCCAGTGCTGACCTTTCTTCTGGCCTCGGTTTCTCATTTCTCCTCACCTACTAGAGATCCCTTGACTTTCCAGCTGGCATCCCAGAGGCCAAGCTGGAATCCTGCAGTTCTTTCACCCTTCCTGGTCAGTTCCTCCTTTCGATGTTCTTGTTTCTCTTGGTGGTGCTACTTTTCTTCCCATCAGCTCGGAGTCACCTCTCTCTCCCCATCCTCCCTTCCCCTGTTCAGTCTTCTTCACATTCGCCCCGTTCTTTCTAGTCCTGCTGCTGCACCTTAGTCCAGTGTCTTATCAGCATCACCTATCCCGCAGGCTGTGACAGTGGCCTCTCCCAGTCCATTCTTGCTAGCTCCCTAAGGCATTCTTCCATTCTTCTCATTCCTCTGCTCAGAAATTCTCAGTGGCTCCTTTCCCCTCATTTCAGATTCCTTAGCCAGGTATTTATAGTCCTTTACAACCTGCCCCTAACTCATCATCCCTGTTCCATCATACATGCTGCAACCCGACTTCTTTCCTGAAATACACATCCGATAGGTCGTTGTCCATGTAATGTGCGTCATGCAGCCTCATCGCCTCCTGTTCCCCACTCCTCCCTCTAGCCTCTATATTCCTGCCCCAATACACCCCTCAGCCCCACCCCCACGCTCTGCTTCAAGTGCACTGCTCACTGTTCCCTAAACACGGCCTATGCTTTCTCCCCTCCGGACTTTCCTTTAGATCATTTTCTCCACCTAGAACACCTTTAACCCCAGCCACTTTAAAAATGATTTTGAAATATTTAAGGTAAGAAAGTTTATAAAGGATAACGTAACCACCTGTGGATCCGTCACGCAACTGGAGCAGTCTCATCTCCTCACTCCAGACGTAATCACCATCTGAAAGTTGGTGTATCTCACGGTCATTCCGCACACCCCTTTTTAAAATAGAATGGAATATCGGAGATCTGTAGGAAATTAATGGAATGGAGGCTTTTAAACCTTCTGAAAAAGCAGGTGACGACTCTTGGCACTCGCTTGGCAACTCCTTGGTTCTAGAAGAAGGACTACTGACGAGATGAGAAACGTGTTGGGTATACAGTTTGCGTTTCCTGATAAGTCACAAATAGTACATTCTTCCTGGATTAAATTCAAGGAGAAATTCGTTGTTAAGGTTTTCTCTAAAAGGTAGGAACATAGTGATTCAATTCTTCAGGCAGGGTATCACCCATAGATTCTTGAATACCATTCAAGACCCTGTGTAAAGACAAAAGAGATGTGAATTTTTAGTCAGTATTTTTTGTGAGGGACCAGAAGAACGGGATCTGCTTATTTTGCTTTTTGATGGTTTACCAGTGCAGAGGCAGGACTTAGAGAATTGAGATGGCTGGATGGCCCACGTATCAAATATCCGGTTCTGAAATGAGCTTTGGACAGGTGTAGGTATTATGCCACCCAAGAGCTGGGCATCTAACACGTGTGGCAGCTATAACTTAGGTTCCATAATCTCTCTAATTGGCTGCAATTGCAGCTGTAAACCTTGGACACCACCCAGAAGGGTGACAAAGTTAACCTCCCATTGTGGACATTTCAAAGCCAGACCTGTATCCTTTCCCAGAGGGAGGGCCCGCCCACCTCGGCCCGCCCATTTCATTGCAAGCACAAACAAAGGGGATTCCTGGAGTATTTTTCTTTTCAGGATGATACATTGGAAACTTTTCAAGACTGTTTTTTTTTTTAGGTCCTTCTGTTTAGTGGATTTGGTGCCTCTTTTCATTTTAAAGGAAGTGAAATGATCTTTAAAAAAAAACTAGAAAAATAAAACATCCTAGTATGTCCATAGGTAAGAACAGTAGTGAGAATGTAGGCCACAGTGTCCACCTCGGCCCGCCCATTTCATTGCAAGCACAAACAAAGGGGATTCCTGGAGTATTTTTCTTTTCAGGATGATACATTGGAAACTTTTCAAGACTGTTTTTTTTTTTTAGGTCCTTCTGTTTAGTGGATTTGGTGCCTCTTTTCATTTTAAAGGAAGTGAAATGATCTTTAAAAAAAAACTAGAAAAATAAAACATCCTAGTATGTCCATAGGTAAGAACAGTAGTGAGAATGTAGAAGCCACAGTGTAGGTATTCTTTTAAACTTCAATCTTAAACCATTTCCTTATATTGCTGCTGCAAAATGAATGCTGTTTTCAGATTAAAACAATCCCTGCTAATACCCTAGATCCCCTTGACCCTTGTTGCCAATTTGCCAGTTCTCGAACTTGAGCCTCTGGGAGCTACTGAGCCCTGCTGTTGAAAGTCACGTAGTGGACTTAATTAATGATTTCATACACTATGAGTTCAGGTTTTCAGACCTCAGAAAGGGTCTCATCACTGCTTTGGCAATTCTTTTAATCTCGAATTCACTTCTTGTTACATCCCCCATTGCACCAGTGACAAACCCTCCAGGTCCCTTAGCTGACCTCATCTCTTGCTGTGTTGAAAAGTGAAGTCATCCTCACGGAGCTCCCGTAAATTCCCCTCTTGTCACCTGATGATGTCTGTTTTCACTCTTCCTCTCCTCTACTGCCCTCTGAGAGGAAGGAAGTAGACGTCTTCGTGTCCAAAGCCAATCCCTCTATTTGAGCCTTTCTCCTTTCTCCTTTTACTTCCTCTGGAGCCTTAGTACCCTGTCATTCTTCTATATTTTACGGTTATGGTTCTCATTGGCTCCTCCCCGCCCCCGCCCCCGCCGACCTCCTCCAGTCTGTTTTTTTCTAAAACACCTTCTTGCATCCTTGCTACTGCCTGATGCTGCTATCTTCTTTCTTTCCCTTCTTTGCCAGATTTCTTTCAAAGAGAAATTAGTCCACGCATGTCGCTTCCACTTCCAGACTATTAACTCCTTCACTTCTTGTGGTCTGGCTTCTGTTCCACATCGAAACTAACTACTCCTTCCTTGCTTAATTCCAGTGGCTTTGGGTGAGTCCTCGACTTCTCTGCAGCTATGGATATTGTTGATGACTACTTCCTTCCTTTGTATTTTTCTCCAAGCATTCTTGGCTCTTCCCTTCTTCCTGCCTCTTGCCTTTATTGCAGTTCATTTTTTCCTTCCTACATCCTTACGGTATGTTTCCCCGGAGTTCTGCCCTCACCCTCGTCTTTCTCAACTGTCAGTTGCTTTCCAATTTCATAGCTCTAGTCCCAGTCTTTCACTTTTTTTTATTCATTGACTATTTGAGAGCCTGCTGCGTGTCAAGCACTGTGCCAGGTACTAGGATAAAGTACACACAGCAGACACAGTCTCTCCCTCATGAAGCTTCAGTTCCGATGGGACTGACGACAGCCATTGATCAGATAACCACACCAATATAAGACAACAAGCTGTGATAAGTGTTGGGTGAGAGCAGTATAGGGGCACAGCAGTTTGGAGATCCTACAGAATTGTCCTGTGAAAATGATGCTTGACCCAGGGTCTGAAGAACGAATAGGAATTACCTAGATGCTGGCCAGGGGCTGGGTTGGAGAGAATAAGCTGAGAGAACAGCATATGAGAGGCCCTGAGACCAAAGGAATCATGAAAAGATGACGGTGTGGCTGGGATAGGGGCAGAGAGAATGGCGAGAGATGAGCAGGAGACGTGGGTGGCAGCGAGGTGACCTCGGCCTTGTGGACTTTGCTGAGGATTTAGGTGTTTAGAGGTAAGCAGTGAGAATCTTCAGAAGTGGTTCAAGCAGAGGAATGATAGCATCAGATTTCCTTTCATAAAACATCACCCAGGCTCTGTGTGGATAGCAGATTGCAAGAGGAGCGATAGTAGCTGCGAAGAAGCCTCTGCGCCTATTCCAGTGGTCCAAAGAAGTTGCTGGTAGAGTCGGGGAGGTTGATAGATTTGAGATTGATTTAAGAGGTAAACATGGGGTATTAGATTAAGGATAGTGGAGAAGGAGATGTCAAGGAAGACTCCTACGTTTCCAACTTTGGTGACTGGATAGGTGGAGTGCCAGCCACTGAGATAGGCAGATGTGGTTTGGAGAACAAACAGCACACATTTAGTTCCGGACATTTTGAGTCGGAGGGGCTGTCGGGATCTCTTCCAGTTCTATTTCCAGTTGCTTCCTAGATATCTGTACTTAAGTAATTTATTATAACCCCAAACCCAGTGTGTCTAAAATCGACAACGTTAATCTTTCTCCAAACCCCACTCCCCAAGTTTTTCACATGTCTTGGTGGGACCACTGTTGTCCCAGACTCTTGACGGGACACCTTTGCTCTTTCCCCAGTGGCTCATCTTCTTTTGCTTTCCACGTCTGTCACTCTCCCCTTTAAGATCCTCATAGCCTCTCCCTTGCACTAAAACACTGGCTTCCAGGATTCCAAGGAATGGGTGTCGTCCTCTACACCCATTCGTGGAGAGCGCTCAGTGCTGCTACATGAATGCTCACAAACCATCATTCTGTCATTGAATTCCTCTTTTCAGAACTCATTCCTTGGAACCCAGTCACCCTGATCTAAGCCCTGGGATGCTCCCCAGGGAATTCTCCTGCCACCCTATCTTAAACCTGGCCTACTTTTTTTTTTAATATAAAATTCCCATGCTTTTCCACATGTGTAGCTGATATCACTGTTATCTGTTTATGGAAGGCTAATGTGCAACTGCTGTCATTCTGTTCTTTAAGGATCATCTTTAATGTTATCTTCGCCACAGAACCTTCATGTGACCCAATAGATAGGAAATTATTTTGCCCTCATGACCTCTTGTTCCACTTTGTCTGGACCTTTCTTTTTATGGCCTTTGGCACTTGTACTCTAGCATTGTGGCGACTTGGGTACATGTGTCTTATCTCCCAGACTGGGCCTTGAGCTCCATGAGGTCCTCATCTTATTTAATCTCCACGGTCCCTAGCGTCCAGCACAATTTCTGTTACTTGGTATACACTCAAAAGAAAGATAGTGAATGAGATAGTGAATGAATGAATAGATAGATAGTTATATTTACTGCTCAGCTATTTTAGATAGTTAGAGATACGGAGGCACAGAATTTTGAGAAGCCTTAAATATTTAATGATATTTAGATAGTGACGACTCATGTTTCTAGAGAGTTAAGCTGATTTTCCTATTCCTGGACCTTCCAGTTGGGCCTGCTGGGTTATCTGATCTTGAACCTGTCAGGGAGAATGTGGCAAGTAGCCTCATTAGACTGTGGGTCCCTTTGGTCAGGAGCTGGCTGGTTCTCTTCAGTGTCCCATTTTCTGTTTTGTGTTGGGTCAGGGCAATCAGAGCTACCATATCCCTTCTATACAGGGACAGAGAACAGCAAGGTGTCATCTCACTTTTAATTCTTCTGCTGTACTTCTGCATTCTTTCTTCCATGTTTATATTAGAATAACAGACTTCTAGTGTTTATTCTATGTATTTTTAGGTATAAGTTTGAGATTTATGGGTATAGTTGAACAGACACTCACAAATCTCAGTATAATCTAAGTATAATAACAGACTGCCTGATAGTGTGTTTTTAATAACTAGATTGTATTGAGAAGTAAATACATGATAATATGCAGCTATATATGTACACAGTTACTAAATAGTATCTTTTTTCTCTAGGGATTTGGATTTCAGCCAAGTAGTGAGGTGTCAGTGGCTAAAACAATGCCTCCTTATAGGTATAAACAGAAAGACCTGTAGCTGCATGCCAGAGCATACTGATCCACTATGGTTACAGAGCACAGTTATGTCTCCTAAGTACTAAGAAATTCTTTGCTATAATAACAACTTCCATTGTTTTCTAGCTACCATGTGACAGGCACCATGCCAGGTACTTTAAATTCATTATCTCTGATCATCCCTACTTTGCAGGTAAACGTAACTCGCTGAAGTCATACAGCTAATAAATATCAAAACTCAGATTTGAGCCATTTTTTATGCATTCATTTTTTGTTTGTTTTTGCACACAATTCTATGAAATGTAATCCTATGTATAAATTTATGTAACTACCACCAACAGTCAAAATATGCAACTGGTCTGTCGCCAAAACCCAGCACCCTTATTCTGTCCTGATAGCCACTTTGGCAACCACTTCTCTGTTCTCCATCTCTACAATTTTCTCATTTCAAGAATGTTAGGAATGGAATCATATAGCACATGATCTTTTGAAATCGGCTTTATCCACTCAGCATGATGCCCTTAAGATTCTTCCAGGTCGTTACATGTATCCATAGTTCATTCATCTTGGCAGCTGAGCAGTATTCCTTGGTACGGATGCACCACATTCTTATACTTTTTTGAATTTCTAAACTATCCATGAACTATACTTATGTTTTATGAAGAAATACTTAATTTTTTTTGTATAGTGTTTTAAGAAGAAGGATTTCAAGTAAAAGAAAAAACTTAACTTTATTTCTGTCCCCCAAAAGGACATCTTTAAAAAAACAATAATTTAATAAGCACCTTTAAAATTTTTTCTGTATCATCAGTTATCTAACACAGCGTTAAAGAAAATATTAGATTAAAAAAAGTATGTAGCTCTTCTTACATCTGTGCATGTGAATATATATTTTACACTGTTGTAGTCAGTGTATTTCGTATGCTTTTTTCCATTTAAACTTATTTTTCTATGCACCATAATTATTTTAGTAGCTACATAATAATTCCACTGCATTGACTAACTGAATTTCTACACCCTGATATCCACCTCTGGCTCCGCTGAGCATCTTCACACATACAGCTTTTCTTCCCGTTGCACACTACCTGCAATACAAGTTCTTAGGGCCATAGTTATGGCGTCAATGGGACAGATCATTTTTATGGCTCTTTTGATGCGTGTTCCCAGACCTCACCTTGAACCTCAGAAACTTCCCCATGTTTACTAAGCAAGTTACTGAAGCTTTTTAAAGCCTTGGTTGCCACGTTCAGAAGTGGGAGTCCTTCACCTATGTCCAGAACAGGTGCGAGGATAAAATGAGACGATGCACGCCAAGCCCGTGTTGCAGTACCTGGCTCAGACGAGACGTTTCGTATGTGGCAGCTGCTGTTATCTTGTCGCGAGGATTGTGGCGTGACTTCGCTAATGTGATTCTGTCATGCCAGCAGTCTTATGGACCCCTTGCAGCCAGCATTGGATAAGAAACGATGGAGAAGTGTTGCTGTGCATTCGGGCCCTTCCGCTTTGGGAAGTGCATTCATGCCTAAGATAGGCACGACTTCCAGATGTTTGGCTTCCAGTGGGGAAATACAGACATGGAAGTTCATGGTAACAAGATAGAGTGAAGTGAGTGGTCTAACAGCAGCCTGAGTCAAGTGTTGCCGAACTTCAGAAGAGGGAGGGGTCGATTCTGTCTGATCTGATTGGAAGGCAGGGCTTCATCAGAGGTGATGCTTGCCGAGGCAAGATTAAAGCCACGGGAAGAATTTTGGTAGTTTAGAAAAATAGATCATCCTAGGCAAAGGGGACACTGCACAAAACACATAGGCCTGACTGTAGATGACATATTTGAAGAACTGTGAAGGTGTTCACGTAGTTGGAGCACAGAATGTCGTGGGAGCAAAGCCTGCAGACACCATGAGGCCCTTGAATTGTGTACCAAGGAGTTTAGTCTTCATCATGTGAACAATGTAGAATGGCACATTTTTAGGAGATGCATTTTGGTCGCATAACTGATTATTTTAATGCTTGCTCTTTCATATGTGATCTAGATCATATTTCTGTTCATAAAAATTGGTAAAAGGGCCAACGTAAAAACTCCCTGAACGCATATAGTTGCTTTTAGTTTGTTTTTGCTGTTTTAATTATACTGACAGAAATGCTGACTTTTGTATTTTTGTCCATTACAGGATTCTGCCCTAATACTTGATGTTCCTCTCGGTGTGATCTCAAGAATTGAAAAAATGGGAGGCGCAACAAGTAGAGGAGAAAATTCCTATGGTCTAGATATTACTTGTAAAGTAAGAGATTTAGTCCTTTCTTATGCAAAAATTTTAAAAAAAAGCACATTAGTGTTTAAATTATAAGTAAAAGTTAATGTGGCTTAAAAAAAAACAAAGACCCATGTTCTTCCCTCACAATCAAGCTTTCCAAAACCTCCTGGGGAAATAGTCCCTATAAAAGGACCTGCTGTTGTCACCAACTGTGAGGACTCAAACTGGTCATTTACTTAGCTTGACTGAGTAGGAAGAAGACTTTATAAGTAAAATTCTATACTTTTTAGTTTGTGCCCAGGTCTGCTCCTGCTGTTCCTTCATGAGCTGTGTTACCAGCTAGATACCTTCACACTGTGAAAGGAAGGAGAAATACAAGAGAATTTGTCCTCTGTGAACAGGACATGTTCTTCTTACAGCCTTTCTAACTTTTGCTTAGGTAGTTTGCAGAGGTAGTGGCCTAACATTTTGTTTGGGCATGGTGAGTGGCTGAGATTTAAGAATGAAACCTAAGCAGTTATAACAGCGACCATTTATTGAGCATGTGTCAGTCCAAGCACAGGCTAGGTAGTTTGCATTCAATCCTCAGGACAACCCTCTGAGATGGACAGTGGTGTCTGTCCCCATTTGATAGATAAGGAGCCTGAGGATAAGAAGAGTTAGGTAACTTCGGTAAGATTGCCCAACCAATTTCAAAGTTGAGATTTAAATACAGTGAGGTAATCATTTTGCAAACAACAGGGAAAACTCGTTTTCCCTGTAGTCAGAAGACTACAATCTGTAGAAGAATGCCCAATCCTAGAAAGAGCTAGAGGAGCTTAGAGGTCACCTGTCCCATCGGATCTTATACCTAGATATGCATGAGGGTAACCGGAAAAACCTTTTTAAAAATGTAGATCTTTGAGTTCTACCCCAAATCCTACTATAAAATCATCTCTGAATGTTGGATCCCAGAAGGCCGACACTCTCAGGTGTCCTCGGTGACTCCAAACCATCGGTCTAGTGCAGGGGTTGGCACACTTTTTCTGTAAAGGATCCGAAAACAAATATTTTAGGCTTTGGGGACCCATAGCATCTCTGCCATATATGCTGCTTTGTATTTGGTTTGGTTTTAACCCTTTTAAAATATAAAAAAAAATCTTAGCTTGAAGACCACACAGAGACTGACCAGGGCTGAAGTCTGTTGACTCCTGGTCAGTCCAAGTGCTTCAGTCTATGGATGAGGAAGTGAGGCCTTTGCTAAACAGGATGACTTGCCCGGGGTTGCCCAAGCTGGTGGGAGAGCCAGAAGGAAACCCCGAGTCTCTTCCTAGTCTCATGCACTGTGATTTCTTAAAATCAATCTCCTATAATTTTGTTTGTATTATGAATACAATACAGTTTTTTTTTTGATGTTTGGTTTATAAAAGATCAAGACTAGTACACTTTGTCAGAAACCAAAGAATTATGTCATTACTAGACTTGCATCGAAATTCTGCATTACTGCCCACCTCGCCTTTTTTTTTTTTTTAGTTTTAATCCAAGCTACCTTAATGCCTTAACCTAAGATCCCAGCCCCAGCTACTTTCTACCCTTTCGGTCCTAGAAATATGGGGATTTTACTTTTAGGGAAAGTTTTTGCATTTTGCGTAAAAGGGTCCATGGCAGTAGATTGTTATATTACAATACTCAAGGGAAAACGTGAGGTTGCTATTGTGACGATTTTGAAGTGATTTTCATGCTGAGTTTTTAACAAGTTCTATCTCTTGCCTCATCAATAGGAAAAACTTACATTTAAATATTAATCTTCCTCAAATTGATGAGAGAAAGCATACTCATACCCTTTCACTGTTTAGTCTAAAAACAAAGGGCTTAGGAACACCTCACCAGGCACAATTCTCAAATGTCACATATGTATTTCTTGGAATTAGCGTTGAGTTCAAAGACAACGGTCGAAAACAATGTTGTAGTACAACTTTTCAACTCATCTTCCTGGAAACACCAATTTCATGAGGATCAAATTTCATTTTCTCAGTAACAGACCTGACGTTGATAAAAGGGGATGTGCTGAGATGGGATGAAGCCTTGCTCTCCTGCCTCCATAGGTCAGCTGTCATCTCCAGCCAGTAACCGTAATACAGCTGTGTTTCTCTGCTGAAGCAAGTAGTTGTAACTCTTATACATTTGCTTCTACCAGCTCTGAACATGGGGATTTCTGTTTGCCTGTAGCGACTTTCACGTGGTGGATATACGTCCCAGTAGGTGTTGTCCAGCAGCAGAAGTGAAGATAGCTCAAAATATGTGAATTCTGACCGCCCGGGTCTCACAATGTGGTATTTTGAAGTCAGCAGTGATGGTGTTGTTTCTTTAGAAATGTATTCTACAAATGGTGCCTTGATCAGTCAGCCCTTTAGTGTTATTGCAAAGCGGGTTGTGTTTCCTTCGACTCATTTATTATAGTGAGGCTCGGCACATTCCCCTGTGATCCAGTTGGTAAATGGGCCGAAGGTCTATCTATGAGACTCTTATGCCACAAGGCTCTTTCCCAGGTGTCCTTCCCTGACGAAGTGGGCGCTAAGGAGACCAGGTGGAACTTACCAGTTAATGCATGCTCTGATTTCTGTTACAAATGCGCAGATCTGCTGCCTGTGAGTCATTTGCCTTTTCCACTTCAGTTTTCCTGTTGGCAAGATGAGGTAGTAGTTCTTTCTGTCCTTTAATTACAACTACATCTAATGGCAAAAAATAAAAAATAAAAATTCTTGACTCACTTATGCTTTGGCACATTGAAAGTAGTTGCTGGAATCACTGATAGATCGGAATAAATATTTATCTAGAAATGGTCTAATAGCCCAGTGGTTAAGAGAGTGATGTTACAGAGTTATCATCTGACCCAAGGCTGTTAGGAAGAACGTTCCTCACAGCTCTTTGAGCCCTGAGACTCCTTGGCTATCCGGTGCTGTACTTGTGGCTCATGGCAAACCCTTTAAAAGCATATCATCTTATTGAAATGATTTTTTCCTTCTGCTTAGGACTAGTGCTTGGCATCATGAGCCAACAACTAATATTCCAGTTTTCTTGGAATATATTGTGAATCAGTTTTTGGGTTTTATTCAATTACTGCTTTTAAAAACAAAAGCACAGACTCCTGGAGCTGGCAAGGCCCGATAGATGCCATCTGCATGCAGAATGATCAATCGTGAGTCGTTCGTTAGAGGTCTTAGAGTCTGGTTCTTTATACTTCTTTTGCTGCCATTTGCATTTTGGGATGTCTTATATATGGCAAGGACTTTGCTGATCCTTCACATCGAAGACTCATGAAGCTTTAAGAGTGCTCTTGAGATACTAAATGAAAAAGGCACGTTGAAAAATATGAAGATGGTGACACCCAAGAGAGCAGGGACTGGATCTGTCTCACTCCTGAGTATCTGTATCCCCAGAGTCCAGCACAGTGCTTGCTTTTCTGATTGAAAGTGCAGTGCACAATACAACATAATTAATGCCAGGATTGATTTAAGAGACAACCTAAACTCTCCAGCTTTGAAAATAAGATAGAATGTTATTTTGATGTATAATACAAACTGATATTTAAGGGAACTTATTTTGCTTGGATTTGATTTAAAAGAAGGATTTCCTGCTTATTAAAAAGATATGTTTTAGAATCTACCCGTAAATCTGGTTTTGAGCATTAATTTTTAGTTCTTGGAAGCGTAGTCACTCCTAATGTGGGACACTTGAATGTGGTTTACATAGAACTCTGCGAAAGTAAAATCGTGTAGTGAAAATATATTGCATTACTTGGATGTGAACTTAAAATGCCAGTCATTTCCTAATTTTTAAGAATCAGACTTTAAATGCACGAGGGGAGAAGGAGAAGGAGAGAGAGCGCTTCTGTATTTTAATGACATGTTTGACCATGTTGAGGTTATTTTTGATAGCAGATACACATTTGAAAAGTACTACGTATAAAATACAGTTCTATAATTAAAAACACTGCAGAGACCGGTTAAAGTGGATAGACACAGTAGACGACGTGCAAGGCAAGGTTCGATTTGTCTTTTTATAAAATGAATTTCAGCCCTGTCTTCTCTTTAGCACTTGTTGCTTTGTTTTTACATTCGTGACTCCGATGGGATGTTTTCAGGGGTTCTCAAACTGGATATTTCAAAACAAAGTAATTTTCATAGTCATTTAGATTAATTCCCTTCCAGGTAAGTGAATCTTCTACTCCCTTAGTTAAATAGATTTTTTTTTTTTTTTTGCTAACGAATGTGACTTTATTTGAAGACTGAAGTGTCACATTTCTCCTCTGTCCCCTAGGACATGAGAAACCTGAGGTTCGCACTGAAACAAGAAGGCCACAGCAGAAGAGATATGTTTGAGACCCTCACGAAATACGCCTTCCCTCTGGCCCACAGTCTGGTAAATTCCAGGGTTCTTGTCAGCGTCTGAACGTTCTCGGGTGTCTCCTCTTTCATAGACTCTCCGCTGTACTTCCCAGTGTGACGTGTATGCCAGGGTGTTTACTGTAGATGACCGAAGTGTTCCCAGATGGAGTAGGCCTCTCTTCTTCTGGTCTGAGCAAGGTGGCTCACCCCAGGTGACTGTAGTGTGGGCCTCGAGGTGCTCGGAGCCCCAGGTGAGCCTAGGGGCTTGACCTGAAACAGCTTGCGCCCTCCCACCCCAAGCATGATGTAGTGAGGTGGGCCGTGGGGGCCTCAGTGCCACACTGTGAAGCCACATCCCAGAGGCCGTTGCTCTCACCTTGGGAGCTAATGTGCGGCGCGTGTCAGGATTTTGTGGCACCAGTTATAAGCAAGCCTAAACGCCATTTGAGCAAATGCACTTCTAAAATTCCGATGCATTGTACAGATACTTCGGGCAGTTGCTGAATAAGGTAGGCTTTTTTTTTTTTTTTGTAGAATGTCCCTTAAATGTCATTTGATGCCACGTAGTACATATTTGGCACGACAGACTTATGTGTGCATTTAATTACTTAAGTCTGTAATTTCGTCCGTAACAAGATTTGGGATATGTATACCTAGAACTTTTTCTTCCTCTTCACCAAACTGTTTGAGTAATCTAACATTGTTTTACCACGTGATTAAAATAAAGCTTTGCAGGCATCTTGCTCTTAAAACAATCTTTGTGTTCTGCCTTGGTCTTGCTTTCTTTTATTCTGTCATTCCTTGCTTGCATCTTTTTACCCCTCTTCTCCTCTGCTTGACTCCAAATAAACGTGGAGACAAACACCTGCTAAGGGGTAAGGAAGGAAATAATTCTATATATATAATTTACACACACTTTTATTTTAAGTATAGGATAAATATGCGGTTGGCTAGACTGAAGGTGTGAAAGAGATCATTGAATAGACGAGCTGCTTTGTAATGTAGCTCTTCTTCCTATGGCTGTCTGTTAATTAATTAATTAATTAATTTGCAATAAATGCCTCAGATTTTTTTCTA
Source organism: Pteropus alecto (assembly GCF_000325575.1). Classification (NCBI taxonomy): domain Eukaryota; kingdom Metazoa; phylum Chordata; class Mammalia; order Chiroptera; family Pteropodidae; genus Pteropus; species Pteropus alecto. The sequence goes on along the minus strand of NW_006430739.1, from coordinate 366,033 downwards.
GGAGACAAGGCTTCTCTATGTGCAAATTTCACCAGCAGTTGTTTCAGTCAAAGGAAATTCATGGTCGATAAAAAGGACAATTATACAAAGACTGCGGAGTTCTAGCAGGATATGAAGTACTCAGCATGAGTCATGTGTTGATTATAGATTCAAATGTAATGCTTAAAACAAATGCAATGATATCATAGAGTTGAATACACTTTCAGCCTTTTCTCAGTTTTTGATTAAATATGTGATTTAAAAGCTATCTCACTATTAACTTTTTAACTATAAGGATAAAAAAGAGTTTTATGGGAACACATCTTAGAAATTATTATGAAAGTGAGATGATAAGTCTGCTCCATGAAAATTAAGTCAGGGACAGTGTTCTGCCTTGGGTTTTACATATCTGGCCCTAAATTATCAGAAACATGAATAATGGCTCGCAAAAGTTTGAAGGAGCTGAGGCCCCAGTCCATCTCCTACAAGATCTTTTTGGATCACCCATCCACTTTCTCTGTCATCTTCTGCCTCTTTTAGGGTTTACTCCCCTAAAAAAACGAAGTCAAGTGTCAGACCAGCTTTCCCCTAGACTACTGTCCCATCTGTCACTTGAATCCAGACTTCTGGAAAGAATATTCTGATCTGTCGTCATCTCCAGTTCATTCATTCCTCCAATCCATTCAAGTATGTAGCTTTATTGCAGGTAACTTCTTGGAACTGAGGTCCTCTTACTAGCCAAATAGAGCGCCTCACTTCAATCTTCATTCTGTTTGCTCTGTCCCTGGCATTCAACATTTCTGACCACCCTCTGGCAAGTCTTGGTTTCGGGGTTCCTCTACCATCTTGACTATTCCTTCCCAGTCCCCACCATCTCTGTCTTTTTCTTAAAGATAAACATCTCGTCAGTGGTGACCGTAAACCCTGTTCTCATGTTACTCTTTTGTCTTCATGGTTTCATTCAGTCCCATAGCTTAAGCTGCCACTGCTTTACAGGTAATTTCTAAATCTAGTCTTGACATTGGCCTTGAGTGAATCTAACAAGCCTAAATCTTAAATATCTTCCTCTGGAAGTCCATGAGGATCAGAAGCTTGTGTCTCCCTAACCTCTTCGCAGTTCACAAGACCTACTCTTCAGCCTACACGTCCCTCAATTTAGATGATGCACAGTTGCTCAGGTTCGAGAACTTGAGGTCAGCTTTCTTATTCTTCTCCCACGTTTTCTCCCGTGGCCACATCAGTTCCAGTTCCAAATCCTATAGGTTCTATTTGTTAGTAACTTTCAAATACGTCTTGTCATTTCTACTTGTGCTTTCTAATTTAAACCATGCTTCCCAACCGGCTTCTCTTCTTTCCATTTCCTCCCCTTCCAACATATTTTCCACAGTGCTGCCAGTTTTTTTAAAACCTAAGTGTATGATCATGTCACTCCGTGTCCTATTCCCCACAATAACAGTCCTCGGTGACTTCCATGGCTTACATCCTATACTCCAAACTCACAGGGCACTATGCTCCTCTGGAGTACATAGAACTTTCTCGACTCAGAGTCTTTGGTTTTCCTATCTCCTTCACCTGCAGTCCCCTCGTCTCTTTAAAGCCCATCCTCCACCATCTTGCTCAGTCCTGGGTCCTTTTCCACGCCGTGCACATTCCCCTGATCAGAGCTCATCTCACCTGTCACTTGTTAGACTTAGCCGGTCCTTCTCACAGAGCCTTATCTCAATTTGCCTTATATAATAACTATGTAGTAATTGCCCGTGCCCCCTGGTATGTCGTGAGCTTCTTAGGGTGGGGATCAGCTTTTCTTTATCTCTCCAACCTCAGCATAATGACTTCTGCGTGGAAGCTGTATAATAATGGCTTTTTTATTGATCTGAGGTTTTGTAGAAAATGAAGGGGAAATCCATTACAGGGAAACAAATGAGATGGATATCGGGAGGTAGCACCAGAGCCTAGGATCCCAGGTTGCTGTCACTGGATTGGTCCACAGAGGGGTTGATGTCTCAAGTCTATGATACTTTGCCTTATTTTTCGTTTCCGTGCTAGGAATCCCTCCTTTTTCCTTTAGGAAGTCCATAAAGTGACAAACTGGAGAAAAAAATGTGAACTGACTTGTTCACACAGAATTTTGGAAAATTACATTCTCTAGGTTTTAACTACTAGAAGTCATTTAAAAAAAAGTTAAACTAGACACAAAAACAATACAAGGTACAGAAAAAAACAGACAAGCTCCTGACATGGCTTCTGGAATATGAGTCACTGCTATTCAAGTGTTTGAGAAATCGAGTTCGTTTCAAAGTGTCGTGTTGGATGGTGTCAGGGAGCAGTGGTGGCAGCAGAAGAAGAGGAGTGCAGGGTGAACCATACCTGGTCTCATTCAGGGATGCGACAGAAGTGATATAGCAAATGTGTACAGCCCAGCTGTAGGATAGTTTACATTCAGTGTTGTAAGAGAAATGCAGAGCAAGTCCATTCGGGATTCCCAGGAAGAAGAGAAGACATCCAGCCCGGATCGGAAAAGCCTGCATGGAATCCATAGACATTTAGGTTAGGCCTTGAAGGATGGTCCTCATTTCCAGTGGCTGAGGATGGGTGGAGGAAGTAGAATTTCAGGCAGAGGAAAAACCCTGCCCCTCAGCACAGCAGAGGGAAAGCTGAGAGCATTGCAGAGTGTTTATCAGGGTAGCCAGTGATGTTCACCTAGACTGTGGGGAAGAAGAGGGACTCTGGGGTCATCCAGTGGGGAGCCTTGGTAGCGTAAGGGGTTTGTACTTTGGGAAGTAGCAGAGACCACTGAATGTTTTGAGATAAGTGATAGGACTGAATACAATGTCACGGAGAATAGACAGGAGGAGAGCTCCTGACGCCCGGGAGGCGGGGTCAGAGGGCCAGGCGAGAGGTCCAGAGTGCTGAACTAGGACGCTGGTGGTCCTAAGGCCACATCTAGGCTGAAAAGCAGGTGCGTATGAGTGTGCGCGCGCATACTTGGCGTTGCTTGTCATTTCATTTCCCATCTGAAAACGAACTATTTGCTTTTAGTTAGACCATACCCCGCAGGTTCGCTTTCATCTCTAAGCATTCTCATTCACTTTGCTGGCTCCCTTCCCACCTTCACCCCCTACAAGCTGCGGAGGGCCAAAGGCAGAGAGAGGCTTAAGGGATGGTCGTGAGCGTGCGATGCTGTGAGGGTCAGGGAGAGTCCCTTAGATTTGATGATTGCAAGCTCTCTGGGGACCAGACCCCCTAAGTGAACTGCTTGAGGTGGGGACCTTTCCTTCGTGTCCCCGGGGCCCAGTACAGTACCTGGCATATATTTGTTGACCTTCTTTGAATCTGGGAAAATGACCTGAGTGGAGGGGACAGAAGCCAGTGTGTAGGGGTTTAAAGAGAGAGTAGGTGGTGTTTTAAGGAAAAAGTGGTGATAGCAGCCAGATTGAGGAAAGAAGCGTTTTTTTGTTGTCGTTGTTGTTGTTGCTGTTGTTATTGTTGTTGTTGTTTTTTATAGCATCCGAGAGAGGCGAACGAATATATTTGTGGGTAGGGGAAGGGAGTCTTGCCTCTTTTCAAGGCGAAAGAGAGAAGGGATCCTTTCTTGAGCAGGATCCTGGGGAAAGCAGAGGGGGATGGGATTACGCCCAGTTTGCCGGGTAGTTGGAAAGGAGAAGGGACAATTATTCCTCTGAGACAGGAGGGGAAGAAAAGTTTCCAAACTGCCACAGTGGGGAATGTGAGAGTGTGCCAAAAAGGGATTTCCTGGAAGCGTAATCTAAGCCTGATTGCATTGAACAATACAAAAGGCCCTGCTTGAAAAATATCACTTTGTTAATATTATTGAAACCATTCAATCAGCTGCAAATTATCTCAGTGGTTTTTATTAGCATTTGAAATCAGAAGCGAGCTTGCTGTCGTACCCATGCAATAGTATCTGGAAGCCAAGAGAGGTGGGTTCCAAATCCAGCCGTGGGGTGAATAGTGTATGAGTGGGCTTTTTTCTTCCAGACCACCCCTTTGGCTCTCTCTTGCCTCCTTCCCCATTAGTATTTTCACCACTCAGTGTGTTCATGTTGGGATTTAAACTTTGAATTGAACTTGAGCAGCTTAGCCACACAGAGTCGACCTCAAACCATTAACTTGATTGTTTTTGTATTCTGTCAATCCAGGAAGGCTTAAAAATTGTTTAGATAACATTTTCTATTGCAGCGAAAACATTTAATTTCTTGTTTTATTTTTGCTTAGTTTCTCAAGCGGTATTGTAACTCAATACTAAGTCTGACTAAATGATACATTTTTATGATAAGAAATGTGACAATGCTTCTGATATGATGGTAACTTTTTAATGGCAGGAACAGAAATTGAATATGTGGGAACAGAGCCTGATAGCGCTACGGAAAAATAGAATTTGATTCTTGGGGTGGTACGTTCAATGCCAAAGTTCCTCCTCCATTGATTTCCTTTTTTTGTTTGCTCATTTTTTACTCAGATGGAATAATCACAGATAATAGAAATTTGGGGTGATTTTTTTTTAAAAACTGTGAATCCTAGCCTATTTTCATCATGAAGTCAGTTTAACTAGGTTGCAACCAGCATTTTAGAATGGAATAGAAGAGAAAATATTAACAGCATGACACTTAATATGGATAAGTATGGTTCCATGAAACATTTCTGTCACTAATCTGTATGTGTGTGCATATGTCTGGGTCATGGTTCGAAGTGTATAGCTTTCTGTCAAGCACGGTCTAGCTCAGCGGTCCCCAACCTTTTTGGCACTAGGGACCGGTGCTCCTATGAGAATCTAACGCATGATCATCTGAGGCGGAGCTAAGGTGGCGATGTGGCTGCAAATACTGTGATGCTTCGCTCACTCACCCGCCGCTCACCTCTTGCTGTGTGGCCCAGTTCCTAATAGGCCATGGACCAGTGCTGGTCCATGACCTGGGGTTTGAGGACCCGTGGTCTAGAAAGTTTGAAAAATAGTTTTAGATAATAGAATATGTAGAATGAAATGCATTTTAAGTTAATTTAGACATTAATAAATCCCTTCAGTCTATTTTTACAGCTATAGGCATGAATACATTTTCTTGATTTTTGTCTAAGTGAAGAGCTTGAGTTTGTGACTGAACCCATGACGCGTAGCCTCACAGAAGGGAAGTGTAGAGCTACAAGAAATAGAGCCAGAGTCCTGGCTGCCAGGTTTTCTGCTGGTGCTGAGGGAGGCCCAGTGAGAAGACCTGTCTGCAGGGCCCTTTTGATGTGTGGTTCCGAGTCTTGCCATAGAGTCCAGCGGTCCATGTCTGAATCTAGCTCAGTCGCTTAACTCTTTGGTGACTTTGAAAGTGACATAATACGCACTTCAGTATTCTCATCTGTAATGGGTATAATGGTCTCAACCCCATAGGGTTTTTGTCAGGATTAAATGTAAGGTGCTTATAACAGTGTCTGGCATGTAGTAAATGCCCCCAAAATGTCAGCTGTTCCGTTAATAGCGTGCCATTTTCCCAGCAGGCACGAAGAATAAAGTGTGTTTCCCAACACACTTTTTTTCCAGGAATATTAATAAACTAATTGTGATTATATGTGGGACACTTTAGGCCCTTTTAAAAGAAAGATGCTATATTGATAAAGGTCAATAACCTTATTAACAAACCGTTGGTTGTACCTTGATAAAGGATTAGTTGAAACTCTTAAATTTCAAAGTATCATGTCCAGAAAGCATCTTAACTACAAGTGTAAACTATGGGCAGCAGTGATATGTAAACAGAATTCTTCAGACACTATTTTCCATTTTTTTTTTTTCATCTTTTGACCCTGAGCAGACCTGCTGCTTTCAGGGTAGCATGGCTCATTGAGATTTGCGTTCCAGCACTTTGCAGTTTTCTGTGCCGTTCTAGATCAAGCTCTTCAGCATTGCAGGATCTCCTACTTGTTGTTCTATGAGGTGATTAGCAGTCATGTAGCCGCAAAGTTTTTGGGCGTTTTTATTTTGTCGTCGTTTTACTAAATTTGACCACCTTAGGGGTGGCAGAAATAGGCACAGGAGAGAAGACTAGCCGGCTCTGATTTCAAGAGAGAAGCAACTGGGTTGCAAGGCTTTTTCTGTGGAGACTAGCAGCCTTCCGTGACCGATGGCAGAGCGATTTATATGCAGAGGCTGGGAGCAGTGTCTTCAGAACAGCTGCACCTTTGAGCGCAGAGCCCGTCTCCATTCGCAGGTGTTGGTTACTGCTGCCTTTGGTTTTCACAGCCTTTTGCTTATTTCTTTTTGCCTAACTTTGGTGAACCACATCAGACCTCGTCGTACGGCTTAAGCGCTGTACCATTTCCACCTCGTGTCTTCTCTCCTTCTGCTCCACTTCTGCTTGCTTTTTACAATAATTACATAAAAATGACAGTAAAGTGGGTTAAGGAAGTGTGCATCTTTTTTGATCATTTCAATGAATAGTACATGTGATTCTACAAGTAGAGAATTAAGTACAGAGGGTACTTCTCCCTGTGCCTTCCTTTTTTAGTTCAGAAATGGGGACATTTTTATAAATGGCTTCGAGATTTTAAATCAGACTGAAATGTAGCGGTCTCTTACCTTGTAGGCCAATTACAGAATTAATAGATAAAAGAGAATAGCTCATTTTCAGATGAGTATTGAAATAATAAGCAACACCATGCGCTCACTTACACACACACACATGCACACACACCCCTGCTTTTCAGCCTCGATGTGGCCTTAGGACTGAAGTATGTCTTAGTTCTCTATTTTCTTTTTGGCCAGACTTTTTTTCTTGAATAAACAATAAACTTGGCTAATTCAGGGTCGAATCATGCTTCTAAATCTCCTCCCTTCCTGCTTCCTTTAAGACTTGGCCCTCTTCTCTTGCTGTCTCTGTGTCTGTCTGTCTGTCTGTCTGTCTGTCTGTCTGTCGGTCTGTCTCCCTCTCCCTCCTACCCTCACCCTCCCAGCCTCTCAGTGACGATGGCCTGCTCGCTTCTTCTCCCCTCTCCCCCATCTCCTGGAGCTGTGATCTCAGCTGGGCTATCCCCTGAAGCAGAACGTTCACTGCCTGCCTGCACCCCGTCAGCAGCCGCTCACTTAGAGACTCATTGTCCCACTCCTTACCACTCCCACTCTCTTGAAAGGTAAAAGCCAATGTACTGCTCTTGCTGTCTGCATTCCTGTTAGCAGTTACTGTCTGGCTTCTGAGTGTTTATTCCTCCCTAGCCAACTCATTAGCACATTTTTTGTAGACATAAATGCTTTTACTGTTAAGAAACAAAAATTGAAAAGAAAATGAAGTCAAATTTGAGACACTAAAAAGGGGAAAGAACAAAACGGATCAAAAGAAAATGTGAGGAAAATTTGTAAATATCAGTACAGGGTGAAATTAATTGAACAGAAAAGACAAAGTTAATAACACATCAAATATAAATAATAGTAAAACTGGTAAGTTTCTTAGAAAAAAACACAAAATATAAAACTACTGGTAAGTCTTATTAAGAAAATAATAATGTAGAATTTTAGAAATAAGAAAAGTGAAATAATACACATTGAAGTAGTTAAAAGTGTAAAAGAGCCATTTCTGATTTTAAAAAAAAATTGATGTAAAATGCGATTAAAGAACACTTTCAGTGTGATCAAGACTATTGAACAGAACAGCAAACAATAGAATTAACAGTGAAACTTTTAGAGCATTAACAAAAAGATCAGAAAAAAATAACAACTTGACTACTACCGCTATTAGTCGACATTGTTTTTGCAATTCTAAGTAATGCAGTAAGACATAGTAATGGCATAAGCAGTACAACTTTTTTAGTAAAATACGAAATTTAGCATCATTCATAGGTGACACCATAGAATACTAGAAGTTCTAAGCCAAGCAAAATAATACACTAAAAGACTAGTGAGTGTGCTGGATGAAAGAGTCAATAGTATAAATGTAAAGTCAAAACAAAAACATATCCTATACACTCTATTTACAGACTTAGTGAACCTATGCAAACAAAGAAACAAAAAACCTTTGAGCAGCCAATAAATGCACCTTTAAAAAAGATCAAGCGAGAAGGTAAATATACATAACACAATGCCTCGCACATAGAGGAGCCTTCATTAGTGCGTTTTTTTAAAAACGTCTCTGTTTTAAACAGCATTTTTAGACGTTTTCAGTGGAAGTCTCAGGGCATCTAGACCATCATGCTTCTAGACACCCCTTCCTGTGGTTCCTGAGACCTAAATCTTCCAGCCCGCCTACCTCTCTAGCTTCTTTTCTTGTTTCTCTGCTTTCTTCTGCTGTCGAACTGTGTGTTTCCTAGAAAAGTCCATTCTCCGCCTCCTTCTTGCTCTAAACTACCCCCTCAGCAGTCTCTCTCACTCTCGCGTCTACCAGCATTGCCTTTCTGAGCGTGACTGCCAAATCCATAGCTTCATATTTCCCTTCAGCTACTATATAACTTCGACTGACACACGTGCCTTCTGTCAGATTGACCTCCTAGGATGTAGCACTGAAGGTCTCGTTCCTTTGCCCCCGAAACTTAAGTGGTTCTTGCCTCTCTGTCAGTGTAAATGCGAACCTCTGTCTCCTTCACAGTGCGGCCCCACCTCCCAACAGTCTCCATTTTTTTTTTTTTTACCCTTCCTGTACACATATTCTCTGAGTCTGGCTTCCGTTTATGGCTTTTTATCATGATCATTGTTATCATGTCCAAAGTCGTCTTATCCTGCCAGGCCCATCTGTCCAGAAGTAACCTTGGCCTTCTCTGGAGCCCCATACTGCTTTGTGTATACCGTTCATGGCATTTACCACTTTCCTCTTTACACGATCAATAATTGTCTTCTCCTCATCTCTCTCCTTTTGAGAATTTCTGACTCCTTAAAGACAATGGCTGCGTCTTACTAATTTTTTCTCCACTGATACTTTGTTGGCCCTTGGTGTTTGTTGAGTGAATATGCTAACATCAATAGAGTGAATGAATAGGAACTAGCAGCAACCAAGTCATCAATAAGAATATTCTGCTCTTTAGAAAGGTCACTTATTCAACAAGCATTTGCTTTAAAAATTTTAAAAGAGCTAGTATATGCCCGTGATTGAAAATTCAAGAAGGATAGAAAGGTATCGTCATAGACTGAATGTCTGAATGTCTCCCCAAAATCATATGTTGAAGCCCCAATCTTCAGTGTCATGGTATTTGAAAGAGGGGCCTTTGGGAGGTGATTAGGTCATGGCCTTGAGCCCATGATGGGA
>NW_006430739.1:347312-356776 GCF_000325575.1 Pteropus alecto | reverse complement strand
GAGGTTTGGCAAAAAGGCTGCCCTCTGCAAACTGGGAAGCAGGCCCTCCCCAGGATGCTACCATGCTGGCATTCTGATCTAGGACTTCTGGCTTCTAGAACTGTGAGAAATAAATGCTTGCCGTTTTAAACCACCCAGTCTGTGGTATCTTTAGTTAGAGTAGCCTGAACTAAGACAGGTGTAAATAAAAGTATCTCCCTCCCTCCTAGTACCCTTCAGCCACCCCGTTCCTCTCCTCAGAGACAACTGATGTGTTCACCCTGTTACCTTCCACCCAATGATAGTTTAGACCTCTGCAGGCATCTCGGTACTTACATACCCTTTTCCAGTTCTCCAGTAGATAGTGCCTAATGAGTGGGCTTCTTCCTTCTATTTATGACTGCTCTGTTGACTGCTCCCTACTTATCTATTCAGTCTTCTATTGACGGATATTGAGATTGTTTCCAATCATTTGCTTTTCTACACACTACTACAGTGGATAACCTTGCATATACATCATTTTGTATGGGTTCACATGTATCGTAGGATAAATTCTTAGAAGTAGAATTATATTGCTAAATTTTCTTTTATGAGAGATGGACTGGCTTTCGCTCCCACACACAGTGTCACAATGCCTGTTTCCAGACATCCTCCCAACTATATTAGTTTCTATAGCTGCTGTAACAAATCACCACAAACTCAGTGGCTTATAAAAATGGAAGTCCTGGAGGTAGGAAATCCAAAATGGGTCTCACTGGGCTAAAATCAGGGCATCCACAGGACTGTGTTTCTTCTGGGGACTGTAGGGGAGAATTTGTTCTTTGCATTTCCAGCTTCTAGAGGCCACTATGTTCCTTGGCTTGTGGCCTCTGCCTCCATCTTCAGAGCCAGTAAGAGTGGGTCAAGTTCATTCAGTCACTCTGACTTTGCTTCCGTCACCACATCTCCTCCTCTGCTTCTGACTCTTCCGCCTCCCCCTTCCACTTCTAAGGACCTCTGTGATTACATTAGGCTCACTTGAGAAATCAGAGTAATCTCCTGTCTCAGAGTCAGTTGCTTAGCAATCTTAATGCCATCTGCAACCTTAGTTCCTCTTTGCCATGTATGGTAACATAACGCAGGTCCCATCGATTAGGATATGAACATCTTCGAAGGCCATTACTCTGCCTATCACACCATCTCGGTATGCTTTCTCATTTTTATTCCTTTTTTAATCTTTGCTAAGCTAATAGGTGAAAATATAGATTCATAGTTTTATTTTGTACTTGTCTTATTTGGTTGAAATGGAATATCTTTTAGTTTGAACTATTAGTATTTCTATTTTTGCGTTCTCTGTATCTTCCGCCCATTTTTCTTTTGGGATTTTGACCTTTTTCTTGTTAGTTGTAGGAACTCTTTATGTAGTAGCGATACTGACTTACAGGTTGCAAATATTTTTCCCATATGCCTTTTGACTTTTCTTATGGTTGCTTTTGCTATGAAGAAGTTTTAAAAATATTTATTTGGGAGAATTTATCATTTTTTCTTTTGGGTTTTGCGTGTGTGTGTGTGTGTGTGTGTGTGTGTGTGTGTGTTGTGTGTGTGTGTGTGTGTGTGTGTGTGTGTGTGCAGGTGCTCATACTCACACACGTGTACATACATGTGAGTGGGTGTCCCTAAGACCAGCCCAGGTTTGATAATTCGTTAGGAGAACTCACAGGACTCAGCATATAGTCGTACTCACAAGTGTGATTTATTGCAACGAAAGGAAATGTCACATGCGGTGCAGTCTAAGGGGAACCAGGCATGCGCTTCCAGGGTCCAGTCCCAGTGGAGTGTCGCAGGATGCACTCAATTGCCCCAGCAACTAATTGCGACAACACTAAGTGCCCAGGGTTTTTATTGGGGGCTGGTCACTTAGGCAGCCTCTGACTACCACGTACCGAAATTCCAGACTTCCAGAAAGAAAGCAGGGCTTCAGCATAAAATACAGTTTAGCACCGTAAACCACTCTCACCAGTTAGGGAATGGTGAGAACTCTCCCAAAATCCAGGTCCCCAGAGGCCAGCCAAGGGTCAACCATGCAAGCAGGCCTTTTGAACTTGAACAGTCTCAGACCTGCTAGGGTAGCTAGCTCTTGTCTGCACACTTTTTAAAAATAACGTCTGGGTTTTACATCCCAGGTAGGAAGGTCTTCCCCACTCAGAGCTATAAAAGAATTATCCCACATTTCTCTAATACTATAATTTCTTTTTGAAGATTTAAATATTTGATCAAACTTGGGATTTATTTGGGGTTACCGTGTAAGTTATGGATCCAACACTTTCATCCCCTGTTGTTGCGACTCCATTTGTTGACCGATTTGTAATTGGTTTTATTTCTGAAAGTTTCTTTTCTGGCATCAGTCACTCTTCACTCGCCAGTAACTCTCTGTTAACTATTGAGGCTTTATAAGCTATAATGTCTGAGAGGTCCAGCGTCTCCTCGCTTCTTTTTCATTCCCTTCTTCCCTATTTTTGCTCAGTAGACGTTTACAGAATGCCTACCTCATGGCAAGGCACAGGGAGCCAGTACCACTCCCTGTACCCAAGGAGCACAGTTTCCCTGGGTGATGTGGACAGAGAGATGCATATGATACAGATGCATATGGGTAGGATTTCAAGGGAGCGGAAACTAAGGGGGTGAGTGTCAAGGAATGCTTCCTAGAGGAGGCAAATCCTGAAAGATGAGGAGTGTTGGCCAGACACAGGCTGGACCCGAATGCGGGTTGGTGTCTGGAGTTGGTGTGTATGTAGGTATAGCAGTGAGAGATGGTGCTGAAGGGGAAAGCTGGGTCGAAGCCTGCAAAGCCTAACATGCCCCACCAAGGAGTTTTGCTTTTTATCTGAAGTTGAGGGGGTTTTAAGAAAGAAAGTGGCATGATTCAGTTTCTATTTCAAAACGATTGCTTGTGCTACAGCATGCGGAGTGGATAGAGTCGGGCAGGAGAACATTTCGGAGGATGGTTTGATCACCTAGGTGTATGACGATGAGGGCTTGAAATAGGGCAATGGACAGGAGAGAATGGACTTGAGAAAGATCTAGCAGGTAAGATCAGTACAATTGATTGATCGAATGAATATAGTTATGAGGGGGATATTATGATAGGGAAGAATCCAGCCTGGATAATCAGGTTGATGGTGGGACCAGTGGCTGACATGGGGAATGTAGGAGGGGAGTGAGGAAGAGGTCGTGAATCCCATTTTGGGCATGCCGTCACAACTGTCTTGGGGACAACTGGGTATACATATAGATATCTAGGAGGCAGGTGGCTACAAAGACCTGGAGCTCTGGCTTGGGGAGAAGTTTATTTGGTAGGTCTGGATATGACAATCGTTATTTTCATAAATGTGGGCAAAATTGCCAGGAGATAAAATTACAGTGGGAAGAGATAGTGGTCAAATCCTGAGAAATGTCAATCTTAAATGATTATGATTGTAGACAGGTAGTAAGGAACCATTTGTTCTGAAGTGGTTTCCAATGACATTTTAAATGTACTTTTGTGGTCCTTTCCTGAATAAATGAATATGTACATTTATATGTGAAGGTAGTGGTGATATTAAAGGACTATTAAACCATTTTCTCCAGGGAAAATGGTAGAAATAGGACTTGGAAAGTTATTTACATAAAAATATAAATGGTAATTTATGTGCTAGCTGTTTTTAACCTATGAAACTTTCGTCCTATTTTTGGATTAAATTACTTTTGCTGCAGTTATTTGAATGAACTTACTGAGTCAGGTCATGTGAAATAGGCGGAAATCACTGTCTAGCATGAAGATGTTACTTGGAATTATAAACTTTGCCAACTTTACCTCCTGTGACTCTTCTTTTACATTTTAGACTTTTTCCTCTAACTTTAATGAAAGCTTTTTCTTTTCTTCCTTCCTTTCTTCCTTCCTTCCTTCCTTCCTTCCTTCCTTCCTTCCTTCCTTCCTTCCTTCCTTCCTTCCTTCTCCTTCCTTCCTTCCTTCCTTCCTTCCTTCCTTCCTTCCTTCCTTCCTTTTTTTTAACATGATGGGGTCTTGTTTCTTAAGTGTAATCTAAAACTGAAAATGGGGTAGTTTTACATTGTCGCAGCCTTACATGGTAGATTGAAACTTTTTAAAAAGGCAAACATCTTCAGTTTCAGAAACCAAATCCTGTTCAAGTCTACAGCCATGTCACCCTGAACGTGCCTGATCTTGTCTTATCTCAGAAGCTAAGCAGGGTCAGACCTGGTTAGTACTTGGATGGGAGACCACCTTGGAATACTAAGTGCTGTAGGCGTTAAAAATAAAAAAAAAAAATCCTGTTCAAACATTACAAAGTCTATCACAAATGGTTAGTGAGCAGTCTCCTAAATTTTTAAGGCTAGGTATTCAAAGTTGTAGTTTATTTGCTACATAACAAGGATCTGCTCCTCCTAAAATTCTTGTCCATCAATGACCATGCCATTGCGTGGTAGCAACGTCATTTGAAAGCACTGTTAAATCTACATAGCTTATCAATTGTCCTGAATACTATGAAAATGGTTTTCTTCTGTAACCATCTCCTTTTTGAATGATATTTAAATTCTGTAAATCTGACTCTCAAACATCCAGTTCCGAGACATGACATGGCAAGTCTTTATAGGGGAAGAGGCTGTCCGGGAGGAAGCCTCATGAGTTCTAGGAATCCGAATTCAGTGGCAGACAGCCCTCCCCCCTCAAAGAAGGATACTCATGGATTGCTTACCATTTACAGATTCTACTCAATGAAAATAAATCCAATCTAGATATATTTTAAATGAGTTGGCACATCTTTATATAGGTGCCTTTTAAAATAATGGCTCATTAAACAAAAGCAAAAATCTGCTGTCATTTCATATTTTCCCTGCAGAAGACATAACAGTGATAAATGTAGCTAAATCGAAAAGACGAGTTATATGCTCCTTGTCACAGCTGTTTTTAGCCCTAGTGTGAAATTGGAGATTTTTATCTCAACTTTGTCCTTTAAGATTTTTCAAATGTTACATTGTGCTATTTTTAATACTGGAAAAATGCACATGATTGTTTTTTTTTGTTGTTGTTGTTTTTTTAAAGTCTCTATGCATGGCATCTCTTGACTAGTAGGAATTGGTGAAACGCCCAAATACTAATATATAGAGCCAAATAAAGGAAGAAGCACTCACTGGAAGCTAGGGGTCAGCACTTGAGAGGGTACATTTTCCGATGTCAGTTTCCTGGTTTCGATATTGTGCCCTAGTTATGCAAGACATTCGCACTGGGGAGGCTGAGTGAAGGGTGCATGGGACTTGCATGTACATTTTTTTTCAACTTCTTGTCAACCTATAATTATTTCAAAATTACTTAAAAAAATTCAAGCAGCCCCGAAACCGCTTGACCACGCAGAACCTTTACGCCGGCTTCCTACGTGTCCTGACATATTCCACGTGGCCCTTTGGGATCCGGTCGACTGACCCCCAGAGATTCCGGCTCAGTGGGGGCGAGGGGCACGGGCGCTGACTGGCACCCCGGGAGAGTCCCCCCTAGCCCCTGGCGAGGGACCGGGCCCTAGAAGAAGGCCGCGGGGGCCTTTGCGTGGCGCACCGGAAGGTGCCACGTTCGCCGGAGCACGTGTCTGCTCTGAGGCCCCGCGCAGCGGGCCCGAGTCACTCCCGAATCGCCCGCAGGCCGTGGAACCAAGCGGGTGCCGGCGGGCTCGTGGGGCGGACTCGTTTTCCGTCTCACTAACCCGGCTCCGGCCTCCTTAAAGGGAGGTTCTGTAGAACCGGTTCTGTCCATGGGGTTTCGATTCCCCAGAGAGAGGGTTGACCCAAACTGACCCAGGCTTACAGGTAGGGACAACTGTGGGAATGTCAACCCGCTAATACAGCACTAAGAGAGCCAAAGCCTTAAAAATGTATTATCTACAGGAGAAAATAAATGATAGTTCAAAACCTCGAGACATATAATCCATTAACTTTAGGTTTTAACAGTTTTCAGACAGGACCTTTAATTAGGCTTGTAACAAGTTTCCACTTGTAGAGAATTGTGTGCTTTTAAATAATGAGGTGCAGATGAACGGGGTTTGTTATCCTTGCTCTAACACTTAGTAGTTTTTACTTCTTTTAAAATAATCCATCCTTATATTGCTGTTGGAGAGCTTGTGTTTTAAAGTTCTTGCTTTGTTCTCTTATCTGAATCTTTAAGGGAGAAAGTAAAAATTAAAATATCTGGTATATTCAACTTTTAAAAATTCTGGTACTTTTAGAATGTTTGCTTTGATGAAACCAATTAGTTTATGGACAACTTAATTTTTAAAGAAAAATAACATGTGAACCCTAACAAGTAATGCTTTTTTAAAAATATGTTTTCTTGTGGTTGTAAGTTGCTTCATGTGGGTGGTTAAAAATATCGACTTAAGTACCTGATCTTTCCTACCTTAACTTCCACTTCAATATTACATGTGTTGCTGTGTATTTCATGAGAAGAAATATCTGGCTGTTTGTCGTGTGATTCATAAATTTTCCTGAAATAATTGAAGTCCAAGTTTGGCTCTTAGGATCAAAGGTAGCTTAGGAGCCATTTCCGTCATAGAGTTCTCATAGGCGTTTTTCAGGGGTAAAGGATGCCAAGTCTTTGACTCATCCTATACATCTGGACGTCATTCAGAATGGAAAGTATGATTCCAGAATGATTTCATAAGAAAGGCCACCGATATGTCACTACCATGAGAACATTGTATCATTCTCATATCAATGACAGTTTTAAAAAATATTACTTGTATTCAGAGTTCTCCTAAATCAAACATATTAAACTGGAAATAATTTTGGTTTGGGCTATATAGCTTTCACCTTCTGGTGATAACAGTCTAGTAAACTTATATTACGCTTATCAGTAATTTTAATGTAAGATACAAGAGCATATTTGAAGCAAAAAAGTTGCTTTCTTATTAGTGATGGAGAAATAGTAAGTTATATTGAAAACACTGCTGTCAGCTCAAAGGACACGGATAGCATTAATACACATGATTATTTTTCTGACAAGAGCTTTATCTGGCCTTTGAGTTAGCAATTTTATTTTTTGTTTTTAAAAGGCCAGTGTATTCGCTTGAGCTTCATGAGAAAGATGGAAATAACTTAAAACAAACCAAAAACAAAAACCATGTTGAGATCAGGAACTTATTTTAAGAAAGCAGATTCTAAATTTTCTTCTAAAGTGACAGTACAGCCTTATGTCTCAAACCATCTGTCATCTCTGTCAACAGCACAGCATTCAGCAATATTGAGCGTTTACCTGTACCACATACTGACAGGTGTAGTATCTGGTGCTCAGATGTCACCAAGAGAATGCTTAGATATGTTCTATAGATTCCATTTATGAATAAAGAAGTTCATACATTTTAGTGCCATTTTCACTAAAAGTCCCTCTGTCTTTGACTTAAACTTTAGTTAACAGAAATCATTTGTTTTCCCCAGTGGTACTGAATAATGAAGTATTGCTGTGGATTCAATATCAGGCTAAAAGCTTTAACAAATTGGTTAGCTAGGTCAGTGTCATTACCAACGTGTGATTGGCATGCTGTCTGTCACAGAATACGCAGCATTTAGGCTTAGCACTGCCAGAGCTGAGACCTGCTGAGGGTGGCACGTGCTTTGGAAAGAGGACAGGCCACAGAGTGTGTTCTTGATCAGTGTTTACCCTAAACCTCTTGCCCCTTAAAGACAGAAAGCTGTTGCTGCTAAGTAATGCTTTTCCTGAAATGCTCTGTAATGTAGGGGAGGGAACACTGACATTCAGAGTCATAGGCTGATAACAGAGGAAAATGGGTGGGAAGGAAGATGCCTAGAGGAAAAGTGCCCAGACATGGCACCTCCAGAGAAAGCGGTTGTGCAGGGGCTGCGTAAGGCTTCACATTTTCATTCAGTCAACAAATATGTATTATGCCTACTATGGGCTTGACGCTGTTTTAGTTACTGGGGTTACAGGATGTGAATACAACAAGCGTCTGCATTCATGGAGCCCATGTTCTAGGGGAGGGGCCAGTGGAGGTTCAGCAATAAATAAAGAAATATGTAGTGTGTCAAATGGTCATAAGCGATAGGGGGAAGTCACATGGGGAGGAAAATAGCAGGTGTGCAGTAGTGGAGGTAGCATGTTGTTTTTCTACACGGTGTCAGAGAAAGTCTCATTGGTTAAGATGACTTTTGAGCAGAGATATGAAAAAAGTAGGGTGGAAGCCATGAGGGAAAAGCATTTCAGACAGCTGGAATAGCGGATGCAAAGGCCTAGAGGTTGATATGTGCTTGGTGGTTTTGGGGAGCAGCCCTGGAGGCCAGCATGACTTAGAGTGGAGTGAGCAAGGGAGAGAGCAGAGATGTGTCAGGGGCTGTGGCCAGGTGGTGGGCAGCCACATAGGCCATTGAAAGGACTTCCACTTTTACTCCAAGTGAGATAGAAAGCCAACTATTACTCCGACTTTGGAGGTAAAGATGAAAGCGGGCAACCGGTTAGGTTATTATAATGATCCAAGTGGACAATGGTGGAAGCTGAAACCAGGGTGGTAGCAATGAGGTGATGAGGCTAATGCCAAGGCTTTTGGCTCAACTAGGATGGGACTGTCATCTGCTGAAATGAGAAGGCTGTGGGAGGAGCAGGATTCGGTAGAGGCAGTCAAGAGTTTGGCTTTGGATGCCTCTTAGGCAATCTGGGGTTGTGGAGTGGGCACTTGAATAGCTAAGTCTGGGGATCAGTGTGGGGCCTGGAGAGCGATAGATATGTAGGAATCACTGTAGTGTGGATGGTGTTCGAAGCCATGAGACTCATCAGTATGGCCTCCTCGAGGGTGACCATAGATACAAAAGAGATGAGAGGTCAGAATCCTGTCATTTCACAGACATCAGGGCATTGATTCAGAATTCACAGAGAACAGTTAAGAATTTCCCTAATGTCCTGTCTCTTTTTTAATAAACATGTCATTGTTCTGATTTTCGTGGAACATCATTAAAAAAAAAAACTAATGAGAAGAGATGTTTGTACCTATTGAAAATTGAGGTCTCAAAAGTAATTAGTGAAGATAGAAGGTGGCATAAGTCTAGTCTGAATTTTTTAGTTATTTCTTTGTTAAAAGTCTCAGATTTGGTCGTGATTTTTCATGGTAGGCAAATCTGGTGAAAAATCAAGGGATGTAATATTAGTAGACTGTTTCCTCACACTGAACTTTAAATTCTTTTTTTTTCCTTTTCTAGCCAATATTTGCATTTTTAAATGAAGAAAAGTTTAACGTGGATGGATGGATGGTTTATAATCCATTTGAAGAATACAGAAGGCAGGTGAGCCAGTAGGTACTGTGGCATGTGGTGAATCTGAAACACGCATGGTGACAGTAAGTCACTGGTCATGCTCTTTGAGATTCAATAACATCTTTGCTAACTATGTTTTTAATGACAGTGATATAATCTAGCTTATTCTGTTATTCCATAGTCATATTCAAGCCATTTAAGGC
>NW_006430739.1:336256-347254 GCF_000325575.1 Pteropus alecto | reverse complement strand
AGAATGTCAGTTATCTGTTGTTCATGAAATGAAGGAAAACTTGGAGTCTAGAAAAACCAAATTTCTGTAGCTTCCTATTTAGGAGTCGATGTTGCTATATATTTATATACTTGAGAGCTTAACCGTTACTGACAGTTTTAGATTTCAATTATATGTATTCCGATGTGCAGATTCAAATGAATTAGAGCCATTTTCCTGTACTAATGTCTTTTCCAAGAAAACTTTGATTAATGTGTATTACTGCTGCTCTCTTATGTAAACATCACTTACATACACATTTATTTACTATAATAAAGGTAAGAATCTTGGAATAACGTTGCTGTTCAGGGACAAAGGTCTCTCGTGGCATGTTTGTGAAGGAGATCCTATGCAACAAGAGCCACAATTTGACCTCTGGTATAAGCCACTCTACAGGACAGCTAGAAGTTTTGTGATAGAATTTTTCAGAATTGTCATTCTGCAAAGCTCTTCAAATAATTGGGAAATTTCATCGAATGAGTTTTGAGAATCAAATCAAGCCCAGTTGTGTTATGTGAAAGGCAGTAACACTATGGAAAACAGTTTGGAGGTTCTTCACAGAATTAAAAATCGAACTACCTTATGACCCAGCAATTCCATATCTGGGTATTTATTTGAAAAAATTGAAAACACTAATTCGAAAGGATATAGGCTCCCCTATGTTCACTGCAGTGCTATTTACAGTAGCCAAGATATGGAAGCAACCTAAGTACCCATCAATAGGCAATTGGATAAAGAAGAGGTGGTACATATACACAATGGAATATTACTCAGCCATAAAAGAGAATGAAGTATTAGCACTTGCAACTGCATGGATAGACCTAGAGGGTATTATTTGGCTAAGTGAAATAAGTCAGAGAAAGACAAATACCATGTAATCTCACTTATATATAGAATTTAAAGAACAAATAAACAAAGAAAAAAAAAACAGAAACAGACTCATAGATACAGAGAACAAACTGATGGTTGCCAGACAGGAGTGGGGTTGGGGGACTGGGTGAAAATAGAGAAATTGGGTGGTCGGGGGGTGGGGGGGGCACGGGAAAGGCAGTGAATGCGAAATAAAGTAAAATCATGGAACCCTAGACTCAAGAAGAATCTTCTGGTCACCGCCTCCACTACTAAGCACCTGGGTTGATTTCTGTTTTTAGTCTTGATCGGTGGTGTGTTCATTCATAAGCAGATTCGATGCTCAGGAATCTGGGCGGGGGAGTTTATCTCTAGAGCACTATGTATAAGGTAGTATGTCCTATTGTTTCTAGAACTCAGCTTTAGACTACTATTTTCAAAGGCTTTATATACCTGTCATTTTAATGACTTTTGTTTTGGGTCAGTCATCGAGGCAGATGAAGGACCAGTCAAACATATTGCATGTTTTGGAGATCTCTGCAGCATTATGTATTAAAATATTTGTATTTTAGAGTGCTGTTGACAACATTAAGACTTATTTTTTAGGTCAAAGCTTCTAGCTTGAAACAAAACAGTTCCTGTTTTTAAGATTGCATGCGTATGTGAACGGTTGAAGGTACTTTGTTCTAGACTGCCATTATATTCCATCTTTTTTTCTTATAACTTTCTGATGGGACTTAAAACTCTCTAATTGGACTCAGCATCAGACTCATCTGTTTGGTCCGTGGTCTATAGGGCCAGAACTAAAGAAAAGGTACAATGTCTGTCCCCAAAGCAAGCACCCACATAGCTCACTTTCGTGTGTGTATTTGTGTATTTGTGAATATGGGGAGAGAATATTCCACCACCTCTGGCTGTTGTCCACACTAGATACAATTTTGGCGGTAGATGATAGGGTGGGAGGTGTCTTCCATGTCTCCCTGTCACATTAGCAGTCTACTTTGACTGCGCGTGACTGTATTTCTCACATAACCTATTGCACGGTCATCAGTCCCAAACAATTTGAAAAAACTCTTAGGAGGTGGCGAAATGAGCCTCCCCAGAGGGGTTTTCTTTCACTTCCCCTCTGTGACTTTCTCCATACACTTAGCCTCTTTCTACCTTGGAGCAGACTGAAGCATTCACTCTGGTTTTGAGTAGGGATAGGGAGTTACCTGATCTCTTTTCTACCCTCAATTAGACACACGTTAAGATCACACGATGTACTTTTCTCTAGGGTGGGCGGGTGCACGGATGGGGGATAAACTTGGGTTTCTCTTTGTTGTACCAGTAGTAAAGAATAGTTTGACATGAAATAAAGGAAGATCTCAAATTCAAGGGCATCTGTATTTACCAGTGTTAGTTTAGAGTTATATGGAAACCACCAGTGTTGTGTCTTGTGTTCTTATGTCGTCTGGATTATTGATTTGACTCCCTCGTTATCAATTGGTAGACCGTCACTGCACTGTGGGCAGAGGGCATGTGCAAATTCTGCTAGAAAGAAGAATGGAGATCCAAGGCCAGATGCACAGATGAGGTCATACAGTACTGACTTGGACTTCCTTTTTCCCCACAGGGCTTGCCCAATCACCACTGGAGAATAACTTTTATTAATAAGTGCTATGAACTGTGTGACACGTACCCTCCTCTCTTGGTGGTTCCATTTCGTGCCACAGATGAAGATCTCAAGAGGGTTGCAACTTTCAGATCCCGAAATCGAATTCCAGTGAGTACTACCATTAATGTTTTTTGGTTTTTGTTTTTTGTTTTATTCTCGGAGAGTACCTTTTATTCCATAAGAATGGGAGTCAAGTAGTTTAGAGAAATGCTCTTGGATTTCAATCCAACAAATAATTATCAAGTGCCTTCTGAGCGCAAAGCACCAGGCCAAATGGGAAAGCGAGAAAGACAGCACTTGCCTTCCAAGAGCTCACAATCAAGGATGGAGAATGAACACAAGTCATTCTTATACGAGAGGGTCCATGTAAACCAAGTGCCAGATGGAAGGAAAGGAGGTAGGACAGGGCCTTTATGGTTTTCGTCTTTGTAGCACGAACGTCAGCTGAGTCATGCTGGACATAAGGTACCGTTTTATGTCATAGACTGTGTAAGTGCAGGCTTTCACATAGACTTACCTTTATTAGGATTAGCTTATCCTCATCCTATTTGCAAGCTGCCTTAATACCGTTAGCATCCTGGAGTCAAGCACAGATTATTTCAGACAGTATGCTTATGGTATCATTGGACCTACTTCACAAAGTTTTCTTTGTGTCTTAAATATTTATGTACAAGTCATGCCCTCTACTCGGTGTACATAAATTTTATTAACTAAAAGTTTAGAGAACTTTTTTTCCCCTTTGTTAATTTTCAGGGCATGTCATAATAAGTACTTTGTTTTGTTTTGCTTTAAAAACAAGGCATGAAGAAATTAAGATTTAATGTTACCTTGCCTTTAACTTCCAAGTCTAGATATTTCTGTCCTTAAAAGGATATTTGTGTGAAACTTTTGTTATACTGTCGACATAATTGTAACTTAAAATTCACTTCTCTAATTATGAGTGTCTGTTTATATTTTCATGATACATATTGTACTTGAAAGTATGTTCTTTAGTTCATTTTGTTAGAACACAGCGCTAATGAAGCTAGTTACAGATTCACTTCCCTTGTGCTCTACTTGGACATACTTTCCTGTGCCATAGCCTCAGACTCCATTCTGCCCTAGCCAGCTGTCTTGCCAATACGTGCCTTGCCCACAGGAGAACTGAACTAGGGTACCGTGGATCGATTTTGTTCACTCCTTTATTCCATTCATGTTTATTGAACATCTGTGGTGTCAAAGGGATGTGTGTGCGTGTATTTCATGGGATGTGGGCAGGAGAGGAAATGAAACAACTGTGCCCAGTCCACTGTGCTCAGGTTGCCGTTTTGACCCGGCACTGCCCACTATTCTGAGCAAATAGAATGCTTAACTTTTTACTTCTTTAGCTCTTTTATTGATCCTTCTTCCTTTGTGATGGTCACCACTTTGCATTTATTTTTCCTAACAAAATGGAGGCTAAGCTGTCCATCACCCCTATATCTTTATAGATTACCACGCTTAATAATATCTAACAGTAGATAATGTGCTCCTTCCAATATACTTTCTGACCACCTGACTTTGGACTATAACCCAGAAAATGTATTTGCTTTTAATGTGAAATCATTAATATTTGATATTTAGTTTTTCAAAAGCCCATAGAAAAATACGAAAAGATTTGATGAGAAAGCAATCTTACTTCGTGTCTGAGAAACAAACTTATAAAATATCACTGAATAATGAAATAATCCACACACATTAATATTCGCATTCATGGTTGCATATTTCTTTATTCTCAAACAGATTCGTCTTAATGTTATGGAAGTCTTTAACATATAAGCAATACGTATTTATTTTGGAGTCCATGCCTTGGGAGAAGTACAGTCAATATTGATATATGTCCTTCGAGACTTCCTTCGATGCATACATATTTTTATTAGAAAAAGATGAAATTATTCTATAATTTGCATCTCAATCCGCTCTTTCTACCTAGCATTATCTTGGAAATAAGTTTTTACCCTGTTAAATATCTGCTCATAGGCCAGTGTGCAGATGTACTATAATATATGTAATTAGTTTTCTATTGTGAGACATCTAGGTTCTTTTTAATCTTTTGCTATTCTAAATAGTGCTGTGATAAACATCTTTTGGGGCCTAAATATTTGTGTACACCCTTAATTATTTATGGCTTCTAGATATTAACTTTAATAAGAAAATTAACCTAATATTGTACCATATACTTAAAAAAGCACTTATAGTAGTTGATATTGTAAACTTTGTATTATTTGTACCTGGTCAGTCATATAGCAAGCATCCTTCATAAAGGTAGCCAAGATCCCAAAGGAAAAAGAAAGAGAGGTGAAACAACTCATAAGAGTAGCATTTCTTAACAGGGCATGGAGATTCCAGTCTTAAATCTCCCAAGCAGAGAGAAGAGGGGTGGAAGAAAGGGTTCCCTTTTTATAAACAGCTTTATTGAGATGTATGTCAAGCAGTTCACCTGTTTAAAGGGGACAGTTCCATAGCTTTTGGTGATGTATTACATTATTAGCGACCTTTTACAGGTCTTGTTTCTCGTGTGCTGTGAGCTGACAAACCAGTTATCAAATATGCCAGGTGTGTATATAAAATTAGAGAAGATTGCATGTGAGGAAAGGCTCAAAGAGCTTCGTGGGGATTGGGTATCCTCGCTCCATTGCGGAGACTCTGGCAGCTTTTTGGGCTGTCCTAACATCTTTTCTGCGTCCCTTGGGTTGTCTCCCCCATCTCAGACTCTATAATTGAGACTCTTAGGGAAACCACCTGCACATATGAGTCGGTATTATAGAAACACGTTGTATCAGAGGTGATTTCTTTTACTTCTCACTTTTTACTAAAGCTGTTTCTCTGTGATGGTAAATCCAGTGCAAGCTACAGAACTGAAATAATATCAGAAGCTTTCTGTTTCCTTTAAGTGATATATGATTTTTTAGGTAAGCATTTAACTTCTATTAGATGTGGTGCTAATTAAGAAAAGACTAGTAAAGCGATCGATTATTCTATTCTCACTGTCTCTGAATAGCCATCTTTGTTAAATGTGTGTTTCTGAGCACACAGTGATATCATAGGTGAATAAATATTCCTTTCGGCAAAAGCAGATTCACTTCATCATGATTGTTAGTGTTTTATTTTTTTTAATAGTTTTAATTGTTTTCAGATTTGTTTTTTCTTGATAGCTTAAAATTTCTGAACTAACTACAGGTGCTGTCATGGATTCATCCAGAAAACAAGACAGTCATTGTGCGTTGCAGTCAGCCTCTCGTTGGTATGAGTGGTAAACGAAATAAAGACGATGAGAAATATCTCGACGTCATCAGGGAGACTAATAAACAAATTTCTAAACTCACAATCTATGATGCAAGACCCAATGTAAATGCAGTGGCCAACAAGGTGAGTATAGTTAATGTGATAGAAACATCCCTGACATACAGCATATGGTGTTCCAAATGAATGTTTTTACCATGCCATGTCAACATGCAGGCTTAAATTAATTGGTAAACTTAGCTTAAGTAAGAAAACTAGTTCACTGAGGAAGAAAGTGGCATTAATAGTAAAGCATAGCTTAAAAGATTATATTAAAATCAAATGAAAATATTATCTTTAGGTAAATTAGGCAAGTCTAGAACTGTAATGAACTTGGGTTTTGGCCAGAGTCTTAGGCAAAAGTTAGTATCTCTTTGGAGTTCTTTAGGCTGTTGATGGTCACTCTCAATGTCTGCACTGTTGAGGCATCTGTGAGAAGTCGTGGGAAGCTATCATTATTAAAATCCTAAATTTTTAGCTTTATCAGAACACTCCCTTCACTATACTCCTCCATGTGGATTCTCGTTTACATAAGATCATTCAAGAAATGAGATCTACGTGTGTGAATTTTATACTCATACACACACAGAGTTATTATTTTTAAAGAAATCTGTCTCAATCGTCCTCTTGGACTTCTTAAGCAGAGAATGTCGAGTGTCCCCGAAGGTGACCGAAGTCATGACTCTGAACATCAGTGACTATATGGTGTTGCCTTCAGGAGCCCTTTGGATGCTGCAGCAAGGTGTGAGGCTGTTTGCCCCAGCTATATGGCCCCAGGTTGTGCTGTGCTGTTTACATTCGACTTCGTTCTATTTTCTTTTCCTTCTTCCATCACAAGTGCTCACGGTGGGCCTGCCCTGAGTTGCTCATCCACATTCCACCTTTCAGATTTCTTGTTTCTCATCAGCTGCAGACTTCAATTTCATCATCTTGAATACTTTGCTTATCCCGAGGTCATTTATCTGGCCTCTTCAATTATTCAGAGCAGAAGGCAAGAACCTGAAAGCAAAACAAGACCTTGAGCGGCTCAGACAGATGCTGCAGCTTCCTAAGTGGGGCCTGTGGCGTCTGTCTGCACATGCGTGTGTGAGACGGCGTGCATGGGGGGGCTCCACTCACACACTTGTGCATCTTGTACACTGATTCCTGGGGGGTGGCCTCTCTGTCTCTTGGGTGCTCTTGGACCAGCTGTTTGTTACTACAGGTGCTTTGTGTTTAGGAAATGAACATGATCTTGAAATTAAATGTAAAGCAAGCAGGAAGTAAAATGAATAAGTAAACGAGGAATTACGAGTAAAACATTTAGGAAATTAAATCTAAATATGAACGTCTTCTTGGATTATCCTTGACCTTTAATATTTCTTTTCCTGGTATCCTTCCTGTAGAATTCAGACTTGAATATAGGTATAAAATGTAATGTTTGCAGTGTTTCCATGTATAATTCAGCCTGAAATTATGATGAGGTATTAGGTATTAGGATGAGGTATTAAGAAAGAATATTTTATTTTATGGTTGACCTCACAGACTGCAAGAACCTTGTCAGTTTGCAACCTCTTATTTTTTATTTTTATTTTTTGCGCCTATAGCACCTGGTCTTCCTAGGTGGTCTCCCATCCAAGTACTAACCAGGTCCAACCCTACTTAGCTTCCGAAATCAGACGGGATCAAGCTTGTTCAAGGTGGCCTGGCCGTAGATGCAGGAAAGAATGTTTTAAAATATTAAAATGTATAAAATGCATACAGCATAGTAACTCTTAAGCTCATCGTTATAGCAGTAGAATCCTTAAATGCCTTTTTAACACTCAGGAAATATGCCCGTGTTTCTTAGTTCTCTTAGAAATGAAGGGAAGGCAAGAATTAAGGGAAAAAACCTACGCTTTAAAGATCTCTGAATCATTCTTTAAAAAACATGCTCAGGTTCCCCTCCTCCCTCGGCTGCATCTCTCCCCTAGTCATCTATATCCATAGCAACAGGCCCTTGGACCTTTATATTGTTGTACTAGGCAATCTGAGTTGTTCTTTTTTGTTGAAGAGAAGAAAACTGAAAAGGGGACTTCAAACCTAACCAGAGATGGAGAATTTGCACTTTTGAGAACTCGATCTACGCTTGACTAATTGATTTTACCCTTCTGACTTCTGTTCTTTTTGGATCTAATTGTTCCTCCCTTGTGGATATTTAGAAATTTACAGCTCCAGATATAACAAGCAACATCACACCATTTTTAAATTAAACAAACAAACAAACAAAACCCAGAGGTGGATAAGATCCAGCATCAAGCTGCTTTAATTTTGTGGCAGTACACTGTGATGAATTAAAGTGGAACTTTATTAACGTCTGTTTTTGTCAGAAATTTTGGCAGTGAGTAATATTTCCCTTTTATTTTTTTTTCACATAGCATCTTCAGTTATTTATGAGAGAAACTCCAGCATTGAGAATGCCTTTGAAAATCACTGTAACTATATAAAAACTACCTGTGTAAAGAAGCAGGTTGTCTGTCTATGGGAGGGTGACATGTGTCATTGCATTATAGGCATGCAGATGTAGCAAAATGGGCTCACTTTTCCACCCTTGCCCTATTCCTGCAGTTTGCAAAAGTGACTGCCAGGTGGATAGTCACTGTGGCGCCCGCCTATCAGAGCTGCCAGGTGTCATTTGTTGAGGCATGGATAACCCAAAAGAGGAGAAGATGGCCCATTTGACTATTTATTCATTAGCTAATAACTTTTTAAAAGTAATAAAGTGACTGTTTGTTGTCGCCTTACTACTGATTCTACTTATAAACAAGCTTTAAAAATATATTTCTTTCTAAATAAAATATATGTTCTTACCTAGAGTCGGTGGAGACCAAGGCCTGTAGCTTGTACATAGGTCTCCAGGTTTGATGTTCAAGTGGTAGCCTTATTTCTACTGCAGAACACCTTCTCTGTAACTAACCATGGGAAAAACCCTAGGATGTGTTGGCCCTTCTATCCTGAGCTATAAGTTTATATTCCTTCCATCGTTATCAATAAAAAGGATGGGACATAATGTAGCACTGACACATTTCTCTGGTGCCTTCCCGTCTGCTCTTAAGTTCCAGGCACATTCCCCCGTCCTCTCCCTACAGGTACTCTGGGGTTAATTTAACGTTGCTTTGATGATATAGTTACCTTTTCTGATGAGTTCATGCATTCATATGTTCTTACAGTGTTAATTAGCATCCTTTCGTATCAGCTTATGGAACATTGCTTTCTTCACAAGTCTGAATTATTTAACTTCTTCTTAAAGAGCCAGGGGCCACGTGTTCCGTGGCATTTTAAAACATTAAGGAGGATGCAGCCAGGTTCCTAAACAGAATTGTAGCGTTTCTTCTTGTCTACATAGAAAATAGGCATGTTCACTACGCTGTCAAGGGGAACCGATGCCTGCCCTGGCAGTTAATCCTCGTAGGTGCTGTGGGAGGTGGTGGCTGTCTGGTCTCCTCTTGAAATCTTTTGTTCTTTGAGGGCCCACCATGTGCACTGCTCTGCCCTTGGCATTTGCACAGCGGACGAAGTCACGGTGCGCTCAAAAAGGTTCGGGCGTTGAAGTCAGATGACTTAAAGTCTACTGATTATGTGTGTGACTTTGGGGATAGTTAACTAGTATGTCTTCTGATTTGCAAAATAGGGATGGTAAAATATATCCTGCAGCATTGCTGTAAGAGCTAAATGAAATTGTGTAAAGCAAGAATCTCAGTATCTGGGACATCATAGGGCCTCATTAAACAGTGGCTGGTGTTAGCTGTCGTAGAGTATGGCTTCTCTGAGTCCTGTGAGACTTAGGTAGTATTATCCTCTATTCTGCAGGAGGGGACATTGAGGCTCAGATTGGTTAAGTGTCTTTCCCCAGATCACACAGCAAAGAGAGGCCGAAGCTGAGCTATCGGTCTGGGTCTGTCTGACTCCAAAGCCTGTCATTTTCCTCTAGCCTGTCCTGACCCTAGTGGGTGCTTATTACAAAGCCAGCGCCTCTCCCTGAGAAGTGCTGTTACAAAACTGATGGAGGATGCGGACCATTCAGAACCTGCTCTTGCCTTTCCAGATCCGGAAGAACAGCTACTAATTATAGAACATTTTGAAAATGATTTCTTTCTCGCAAATACACCTCCCCAGGAAATTGCCAGCCTGCCATCCTTTTTCTTGCTCAAACTGAGACTAGTGTTGCTGAGGCTTAGTGTTGGATAGGAAGTCAAGTTCCAGCAATCATTGTATCTGAGTTGCAATGTTTGACGTTGAGATTTAGAGGACCAATAACTTTCCAAATATTTGTGTAAGTTACAGATGAGATAGAAAACCCAACTGACTGTGTGTGTATCTTGTTTCTCAGGCAACAGGAGGAGGATATGAAAGTGATGATGCATATCATAACACCGAACTTTTGTTCTTAGACATTCATAACATTCATGTTATGCGGGAATCTTTAAAAAAAGTCAAAGACATTGTTTATCCTAACGTGGAAGAATCTCATTGGTTGTCCAGCTTGGAATCGACTCATTGGTTAGAACATATCAAGGCAAGTATATATTTTTTTAAAAAATTGTTTAGTGAAACAGGACTTTTTTTAATCTCGAAATTTAAAAAATTGAAATCAGTGAGACAAAATATTTGTAGTATAGGGTTCTACATTTGACAGTTTTGTATTTCCTTATAATTCGTTTACCTAAATTAAAGACTACACAACATCACCTACAGAATATTTTTAGACTTTGTAGAGATGGCACTTTCTATCTCGTCAGTGGTAAGTACTTTAGCCTTTCATGCAGGTTTATTTAGGAATAGCCAGTTCATTATCCAGCCGCCACTGGGTATGACCCTCAAGGGCCTAGAGATTGTTTTATTGAAACTACTCAAATTGACTTATTTTAAATAATATATTTTGTGTCTTTATTATATTCGGTCCTTAATCTTGAAAGGCGTCAAAACCCTCTATTCTTTTAAGTCAAAATACTTGAAGCTTTCTGAGGGGACTAACACTTGTAAAAGCCGCCATTTAGTTCTGTAAACAAATAAAAAGCCTACTTTAAATAAGTGAATTATTAAGATAGATTGTTTTCTAGTCAAATTTTATTTTCAAGCTCAGTAGGACTCATAATTTTATTTTGCCTCCCTTTAATTTTTTCTGAATTTTTCATCCTCAAAAATGAATTGCAAAA
>NW_006430739.1:306939-336159 GCF_000325575.1 Pteropus alecto | reverse complement strand
TATATATATATATATATATATATGCCTTATTGTTGAATTGTACAGCTGAAACTTATTGGATTTCGTTAACCAATGCCACCATAAAAATAAATAAAGAAAGAAAGAGAAATTAATTTAAAAATAGAAAAAAATATATGTGTTCAGAATAAGCATCAATTACAAATATTACTACATCATTAAAAAAATATATTACTCATGACAACTAAATGTAATGTAGTATCCTGGATTACAAAAGGGACATTAGGCAAGAAGTGAGGAAATGTAAATAAAGTATGGACTTTATTAAAAATAGGTTAGTAAGTTTTACTAATTTAATAATGTATCAATATTGGTTTATTAGTTGTGACAAGAATACCATATTATAAGATGTTAAAATAGAGGAAACTGGGTCAAGTATATACTAAAAGGTGACTTCCACTGCATCACACCTTTGAGGTCTAGACTGGACCATGTTTTTCTAATATCACTGTTGTAGGTTGTAGTCTGTCTCCCCAAATTCATATGTTGAAGTCCTGATAGAATGTGACCTAATTTGGAATTCGAGTCATTGCAGATGTAACGAGTTAAGATGAGATCCCACTGGAATGGCATTGGGCCCCTAATCTGTTAAGACTCGTGCCCTTAAGTCTCCGGCCATGCCACCCTGAACAAGCCCGATCTCATCTGATCTTGGATAAGCAGGGTCGGGCCTGGTTAGTATTTGGATGGGAGACCACCTCGGAATACCAGGTGCTGTAGGCATAAAAAATAAAAAATAAGAGATCGTAAGCTGACAAGGTCCTTGCAATCTGTGAAGTCAACCAAGGGGTTGCCTCGCCTAAACAAAAAAAAAGACTGGTACCCTTATGAAAAGGAGAAATTTGGACACAGAGACACATGCACAGGGAGAACGCCATCTGAAGACTGGAATTATGCTGCCGCAAGCCAAGGAACTAACAGAAGCTAGGGGACCGGCTGGGACAGTTTCTTGCCTAGAGCCTTCAGAAGGAGCATGGCCCTGCCAACAGCTTGATCTTGGACTTCTGTCCTCCAGAGCTGGGAGACAGTAAAAGTCTGTCGTTTAAGCCCCGAGTCTGTAGAACTTTGTTATGGCAGCCCCAGCAGTCTAGGACAATCACATGAATAGGAGTTTGAGATGCAATTTGGATGTTTGTGTTTGGTTTTGTTTTTCATACCAAGTCGCATTCGAATGCAATTTCTGTAGAGGAAGAACAACAGATCCTGCAGCTCCTGGTGTTCCATTTTCAGAAATCTTTCTGTTCTAGACATTAATAGTATTTTAAAACGAGACTCTTTCTAGGATTAAAAACTATAATTTCAAATCAAAGCAGTACCTTGCAACTAGCTACTTACTGACTCGCATATGTTACTTTGCCAGCTTGTTTTGACGGGAGCCATTCAAGTAGCGGACAAAGTGTCTTCAGGGAAGAGCTCGGTGCTCGTGCACTGCAGTGATGGATGGGATAGGACCGCCCAGCTGACGTCCTTGGCCATGCTGATGTTGGACAGCTTCTATCGGAGCATCGAAGGGTTTGAAATATTGGTACAAAAAGAATGGATAAGTTTTGGACATAAATTTGCATCTGTAAGTAAACAATAAAGTTAATTATTAAAGTGTCAGATCACTGCCTTTTAGGTTTTAAAAACTACTTGTTAAATAATATCTTCACTTTTAAAAAGAAAATCCAAGGAATGTGATAAAAAACACTGTACAGATTTGAAAATGCGTGATGCTTTGGGCTAGTGAAAGTCTCCTTAGGAGACATGTTTATCCATCTGCACTATTTACAATTTCGCTTGAAAGTAATACAAAGAGTCTGAATAGACATGTCGAAGTTGAAACTGCAGAAAAGAAGGAAGATAGGCTGGCAGTTCTTTTTCAACTAATATTTTAGCTATTAGAGCCAAATATATTTTATAAAAATGCTAGACTTTTAGTTAAGGCTTTTGTCATTATTATTTTCTGATATACATTTTTGAAATTGAGAGAACATATTAAAACTCCTATTTCCAGGACTTCTTTCCAGACACCCTTTAAATAAGCATTTTTCACAAGCTCCCCAGATAATATTCAGAAACACTGCTGTGTGCTGCAAATAACATTTTCAAGTAAAAAGAATCATTGTTTAGTAAATGAATAAATGGTGAGGTTTTTGTCTTGTTTTTAAGAGAGAAAGAACTTACTTTTAATTATAATAACCACTCCTTTGTGTATGGCTTCAAGTCTTGAAACTTTAGGACCAGTCCCTTAGCAACTGGTAACACACTCGACAGGATAATCCGGTCCAGTGTACCTGCAGCTGCCCAGGACTTGGACAAAATTCCAATCAGATGAAATAGTTGTCACACTCACATATGATGATGCTTTGCCTGTTTGTATTGGTATTTCATAGAAGTTTATATACTTAATATTGATTGTTTCAAAACCTTATATTATTTTCGGTATCGCTAAGGAAAAATATACTGTATACTCTCTGAGAGACTTGGCATTTGGAAAGCAGGTCGCTGAGTTGTATTGTCACATTTTGTGGGTTATATGCTTTCTCGTTTTTGTACCTATAAATTAAAACAAATCATCTTCATAAATTTATTTCAGAGAATAGGTCATGGTGATAAAAACCACGCTGATGCTGACCGATCTCCTATTTTTCTCCAGTTTATTGATTGTGTGTGGCAAATGTCAAAACAGGTAAGGGATATATAGGATAACAGTATATTCGACTTAACATTTAATTATTTTGATATAATATAGGGTGGAGGTAAGTTTGGCCACATGTAGCTCATTGGTTTTTTCTTATTGAATTGAGTGATGGGTACATGGGGTTCCTTTTTGTATTATCACTACTATTTGTATGTCTGGGATTTTCCGTAATAAAGTTTTAAAAATTCGATATTTAACTGTATTAACTACAAATGGGGGAGCGATGGAATTGACAATACCAAGTTGTCTTTTCCATCCATCCTACTCTGGCGTTTGTATATAGGCCTATCTGCTAACTTACAATACCTTAAATAATTAAACTATCCTGTATGCGCCATACACTCAGGAGAACCCAGAAAACTGGTTTGTTTTTCTCTTTATTCCTTTACTTGATCCTTATTTAAACTCCTCAGATCCATGCAGAGCACCAACAAATGAGCTATGGGGTGTGTGCGAATTCCAGCCTCTGCTGTCCTTCCTTCAAGGCAAAACATGGCAAAGTTTATGCACCTCTTTTCAGTTCTATAAAAGATCAGCCGAGGTTTCATGCTTTGTTTGCTTGTTTTTGTCTAGTTTCCTACAGCTTTTGAATTCAATGAACGATTTTTGATTACAATTTTGGATCATCTGTATAGTTGCCGGTTTGGTACTTTCTTATACAACTGTGAGTCTGCTCGAGAAAAACAGGTGAGTGAAAATGCTAATCTTTTTAGTTAAATGTGTCTAGTCTGCCATGAAATACAAAAGATGTGATAGCGTAGTTTGTAGCAAATGCAGTTTCTCATTTTTTTACCCCAGGCTTGTGTGTTCTCACTTCAACCAGGGTTTGTGGAGTGTCTGGTATTTACTGCAGGGCTGAGACACCGACTTGGCCCCCAGGGAGTAGGAGTGACTATAGTTATGCAAGGTCTCCTTCCCCAAACGCCATAGAAATATCAGTAAAGGGACTTTTTCAAAAAGCATAAACCCACAAGAGCAGAGAAAATGAGAAAGGAGACACAGCAGCTAACTTTTGGAAGCTGGAAAGCTAGTGGATAAGTGGTAAAGAACTCAGTTTGAGAGCACCAAATCTCAACCCAACAGCAGAGAAGCCAAAAACCAGCCCACTTTACTCAGGGTTTCTGGGGCGAGTGTGTACCAGGTGTGTAGGATGGAGGAAGAAGGATAAGATAACCTGAAGGTCCGTTTAGAATAAGCAGTTAGCTTCCCCAGATCCCCTCCACCCCTCTCTGGACCTGAAGACTGTGACAGAGATTTCTTTGTGAGAGAGGGTGAGAGGGGATCTCTGGCCTGGGGACCTCAGAGTCATCAGGGGGTGAGGTGAAAGACCAGCTGGCTTGTGAGAACCCCTGCTCACTTCCTCTATTGACTGCCTGCATTCTGGCCCCAGGTCCTTATTTTCCAGGTAAGAGCTTGAAAGAATTTTCTCTGTTGGCGAGGATGGGGAGAAAATGGAGCCCCCATTCACTGCTGGCGGGGGTGTGAGGTGGGATAGCCACTGTGGAAAACAGTCTGGTGGCCGGTCAGAAAGTGAAATATAGAACTAGCATCTGACCTACCGATTCCACTCCTAGGTATATACCCAAGAGAAATGAAAATAGGAGTTGAAACAAAAACTTCTACATAGATGTTCATAGCAGCACTACTAACAATTAGCTATAAGGTGGCAACAACCCCAGTGTCCATCAGTTGATGAACAGACAAACATAGTGTGGTATAGTCACACAATGGAATGTTATTAAGCCCTAAAAGAGAACGAAGTTCTGACACACGCTACAACATGGATGCACCTTGATGACATTACCTTGTTAAAGGAGCCAGACACAAAAGACAGTGGATTGTATGATTCTGTTTATATGAAAAGTCCAGACTAACAAGGCCATGGAGACAGAAAGCAGAGCAGTGGTTGACCGGGGCTGGAGGGAGGGGAGAAGGGGGCAGTGACTGCTTAATGGGCACAGGGTTACCATTTGTGATGACAAAAATACCTTAGAACTCAATAGAGATGGTGATTGCACAACATTATGAATATACTAAAAACCACTCAATTGTAGACTTTAAAATGATGAATTTTAAATTTAGTACCTCAATTGGAAAAAAAAAAGGAATTATTTCTGAGGAAACCGTTTAGCTCAAGAACGACCTAGAGATACCAGCACCTAGGATTCCTCATAGGGAAGTTCAAGTCCATGATCCTCATGATCTCAGAGTTTCCATTCAGCTCTTCAGTCCTCCTCTCTTAAATCATCGCAGACAACCAAAAAGGAGAGAAAGCAGGTTGGAGAGTAGGGAGCGGGGAAATGTAGACAAGAAGCTAGAATCTAATATCCTAAGAAAGATAAGAAAATATTGGTACCATGAAATACTAACAGGATATTATTTGGAAAGAACATTTAGAAATCAGACAAGAACTTGAAATTAAAAACAAGATATCAACAGAAATTAAAAACTCAGAAGAAGAGTTGGAAGATAAAGTTGTGAGCCCCTAGAAAGTAGAGTGTAGAGACAGAGGTTGAAAATGGAGATGAGAAAACTGAAAGATCATTCCTGGAGTTCTAATATCCAAATGATAGGACTCGTAGAAAGAGAAAATAGGCAAATCAGAGAACAGGAAATCACTGAAATAATTTTAAAATATTTCCCAGAATTGAAGTACATGAGTTTCCACATTGAAAAGCCTGCTAAAGTGCCCAAGCACGTTGGACAAAAATGGATCCGTAATAAGGCATATCTTTGTGAAGTTTCAGAACACAAGGGACAAAGAAAAGAGCCTTTAAGTTTGCAAAGAGAAAAAATGGGTTATATGCGAAAAACCCTACAGAAATCAGGAAGATTTTGAATTCTTCAACAGCAATATCGGAAGCTAGAAGTCAGTAGAGTATCGCCTTCAGATTTTTAAAGGAGCATGGTTTCGACCTGGAATTCTGTAGCCACCAAACTGTTAACCAAGTGTGACAGTAGACCACAGATAGTCTCAGACACGCATGGCATCAAGAAAGATTTACCTCCCACACCACAGTCTCCCTGGGAGTTACATGAGCATGTACTCCATGTAAACAAGACAGAAGACTGCGTGGAATTCAGGAAGTAGGAGCTCCAGCATGGAGAGAGGCGAGAGGGGGCCCTCGTGGTAAAACAGACCCCAGATGAGAGCTGGGCTCAAGGTGCAGGACAGCCAGTGCAGCTTTCCTCCGAAGATACAACTGGGGACTCCAGATCTGCAGTGTCTAGACAGAGTTTGAGACATTGGAGGAAGAGTTGAAGGTTGAGTTAATGATAAGCACCAAGAAAAGGAGGCAAGCAGAATAGACAGTTGTGAAATGAAGGGACAAGAAAAAAGTAGTACAGGAAAAAAAAAATCACAGAATAGTAACTACTTGTCTTGCCTGGGGACAGCACTGGCTTTGTCATGGGAATCTAAATGCTAAATATCAATGTGATCAAAGCTACGCTATATATTGAGAATACAGGCAGGATGGAAAGTGTGTGCCTGTGGCAGGATGGAGGGATGACATTCTCAGTGTGGCAGTGTCGTAGTTAATGCCTATAACTGGATAGCCAACAGGTTATTTAGAGATCTGTAGGTAAGTACCAAATAAGCAAATCAATCAGTTTTAGAAATCAAACACAGTTGCTTCTAGGGAGAGAGGTGAGAGGCTGCTTTTTCTTCATAAGAAACCTTGTCAAGTGATTTGATTTTTTAAACTATGTGCATGTATAAAAATGAAAACCAGCATGCAAATAAACAATGCAATATAGATTGTGGCATCACAAACATACAGATAAAGTTTTAGGCAGATTCCAACGCAGGCCAAATAATGTGCCGTTATTATTGTTCACATTAACGAAGTATATATATTAAAGAAATTTCTTCAGTCACTTATTTCAAGTTGCTCTTTTTAGCTTCCAGTTTTAGCTCATTGGTCCTTTTTATTGAAGTGATTAGTGGTAAGAGTTTTAAATCCTGCCTTTGGTAATTTTCATATTTGTATTTTTATTTTCCCAAGCTTTGATTTTTCTCTAGTTTATGGTCGAAATCGGTAAAAATCTAGAATTTAAAAAAAAAAAACAGTGAAAATGTGAATATTTGTATGAGATGATGGATGTCAGACTAAAAAGTGAAGATTCGGTAAAGTCGGTTACTCAGCTGTTTTCAGATATCTCTGTGTTGGCATGATGTAGATTACACACCTGGATGTTTGATTAAAACAACTATATATCTAGATGCCTACTGTCAAGTGGACACAGGTTAAGATTTCATAGTTCTAACAAATACAAAAATGGAAAAAGTTGATAGGATTGCTGAATTAAAAAGAATATACTGCTCAGCTGTTCATAAATGTTTTACCTAGCTAGAAATAGTTTTCTTAGATCAGTGAATTGCATTTAATGTTATAGCATCTTGCACCTCTATCCTCCAGCAGAAATAGTGGCTCTTAAGCTAGGCCATTAGCTATGCAAATATCAGTAAGTGGCTGCAGAGCACTCACTGGCCCATGAGGCTTTTTGAGCTATTATGGGGATAATGTAAATGTGTGATTCAAGTTGATGTTCAACTGTATTGCCACAGGCTGTGGAATGGTTTGTGTACTTGTGTGTTTTACTTACGCTTTCCACTTTCTCCTTCCCTCTAGAAAGTTGCAGAAAGAACAGTTTCTTTATGGTCGCTGATAAACAGTAATAAAGACGCATTCAAAAATCCCTTCTATACTAAAGAAGTCAATCGAGTTTTATATCCAGTTGCCAGTATGCGTCACTTGGAACTATGGGTGAATTACTACATTAGATGGAACCCCAGAATCAAGCAACAGGTAAGTGAAATGGCATTGGTAGAAGACAGTGATGGCGAAGAGTATTACTTCTGGACTTTGATCATGGGATTTGGTACTTTTTAAAAATATCATGAGGGGGAAAAATACTAAAAAGTCACACTTGCTTTTAAACACAATTTTAATGAAAAATTCTTTTTTATTACTAAACCATTGATTTTCATTGGGGTTAAACTTACATTCTTTTGTCAACATGAATGATATTTTTTTCACTAAAATGTCAACTGATTTAAAAAGCTCTGGGAAATTTCCGAGTTTTGATAGGATTTCCTTTAATCACCAGAAGTTATGACACATCATTGGAAAAAAAAAACAACAACATTTTCTGCTGTCTGGTTCGGGAGTATGTACTAGGTCAACTAACATCAGAGTGCTTTTTCCCGAGGGTCTTTACCTCTAAAATAAAGATAATCGCTCTGTCAGTGGACAGTACATTCAATTGGCCATTTCTCATTCAAAAACGGAAACAATGATTTTTGAAGCATTAAAAGACACACCGAAGCTTTCCAGTCCCCCCTCCACCCCCATCCAAAGTCAGAAGGAAAATGCAACCTCTTTGTAAAGGCTCAGAACGTACCTCCATTTAGTGATTTGTTCTAAGTGCTATTCAGTGTTCGTGACTGCTCACTGTAAAGGTTTGCA
Source organism: Pteropus alecto (assembly GCF_000325575.1). Taxonomy (NCBI): domain Eukaryota; kingdom Metazoa; phylum Chordata; class Mammalia; order Chiroptera; family Pteropodidae; genus Pteropus; species Pteropus alecto. The sequence continues at coordinate 327,987 of NW_006430739.1, read as the reverse complement.
CATTTCCGTGTGATTTGGATGGTCGACTACCTGTTCTCACAGGCCAGTCTTGCGTAAGTGCCAGCTTTAATCCTGCTAGAAATCGTTGGGCAACAGCAGGAGCCCCTGGTGCTGCAGTCTGTCTCTTGGATTGTTTATTCCACTCAGGCAGCTGGCCGCACGCCAGTCTGTGCTCGCTCTCCTCATTGGGGAGATGCCCGGTTCAAGCTGGCACTCTCGTTTCAAGGTCTCTGCTGCGTTCATGAAAGGCTCTTGCAATTTAGTAATGGTTGAAGTGTGTGATCTTTTGGAAAGTGACAGATTCCAGCACTGGAGAACATTCACTTGTTTAGTTTGGGATTTGAGAAGCATGTTGAGGGCATTTATTTAGCAGTGGTTCTAGTGAGTGGAATATCAAGTAAAGAGGAAATGGGAATTGTTCCAGTGTTCTAACTGTTCTTACAGAGGACATGTCCCTTTTCTAATTAAAAACGATATTATATAGATGAGCACTGTTTGTCGTATACATGAAGCCTTTTCTGTATTTATCGTGGCTTTATTTTTAAACCACTAGTACTTAGGAAGTTTTAGTAATTTCTGTGATTCTATAATCTCACCTCACCCATTTGTACTTGGAGAAATTCTTGAAATCCAAATAATTTAGAGCATTAATTTCTGAATGTATAAAGGTAATAATAATAATCATTGTGTGACAAGGCATGTTGAAGGGGACACCATTAGAAGAACTTGCTGTAATGTATCTATCCCCTTATTCTCATAGAGCCTAGCAGAATGGAACTGGGCCAGGTATAAGTGAGCATTCTTTCGTAGAGGTTTGTATTTTGAGACAGTAATGGATCTATATTATGATCTGTGAAATTTACTCAAAAAAGAAAATAACCTTTCGATATAGATTTTCTTTTTTAAAATAATTTAAAACAATTTTAAATTATAGTTGGCATATGATATTAGTTTCAGGTGTACAACATAGTGATTAGACATTTATATAACTCACAAAGTGATCACCCTGATAAGTCTAGTATCCATCAGACACTGTACATAGTTATGACAATATTATTGCCTATAATCATTATGTTGTACTTTACATCGCCATGACTGTTTTGTAACTACCAATTTGTACTTCTTAATCCCTTCCCCTTTTTCACCCCCCCAATCCACTTTCCACCTGGCAACCCTCAAAATGTTCTCTGTATCTTTGAGTCTGTTTCTGTTGGGTTTGTTTGTTTATTTTGTTCCTTAGATTCCACATGTAAGTGAAATCATCTGGCACTTGTCTTTCTCTGTCTGGCTTACTCCACTCAACACAATACCCTCTAGGTCTATCCATATTGTCGCAAATAGCAAGATTTCATTCTTTTTCAATGGCTGAGTAACATTTCATTGTATATATGTACCACCTCTTCTCTATCCATTTATCCACTGATGGACACCCAGGTTGCCTCCATATCTTGACTATTGTAAACAGTACTGCAACATGAACATAGGCATTCTCATGTCCCTTTGAAGTAGTGTTTTTGGTTTCTTCAGATAAATACCCAGAAGTGGGATAACTGGGTCCTTCTTTGTCTCTTGTTATAGCCTTTGTTTTAAAGTCTATTTTGTCTGGTGTAAGTATTCCTACCCCAACTTTTTTTTTCCCTTTTCATGAAAAATCTTTCTCCATCCCTTTACTTTCAGTCTGTGTGTCTTTCGATCTGAAGTGAGTCTCTCATAGGCAGCATATGTAAGGGTCTTGTTTTCTTATACAGTTAGCCACCCTGTCTTTTGATTGGAACATTTACTTCTTTTTCATGTGAAGTAATTGTTGATACATATGTAGTTATTGCCATTTTATTATTCATGTTTTTGATACATTTTTTCCTCTTCTTAAAGAAGTCCTTCCAACATTTCCTGTAATACTGGTTTGGTGGTGATGAACTCCTTTAGCTTTTTCTTGTCTGGGAAGCTCTTTATCTATCCTTCGATTCTAAATGATAGCTTTGCTAGGCGGAATAATCTCGGTTGCAGGTGATACAGATTGTCTGAACGTGGAGTGTCCTATCCATATTTTTATGTCCCTCGGGACTTTGTATTTTCATCCCCCGAATCCTGAGTGTTGCCATGTGTCAGCACTGGGGGGACATGGAGATTGAGAAGAGGTGGTCTCTGCCACCATACAAGGAGCCTCCAGGCTGGCGGGGGCGCCCAGGAGCATAAGCCAATGATTACAATGCTTGGGGAGAAATGCGATAATAGAGGTGTGAATTGAGTGCATCAGATTTTTTAAAGATCTATGATGTAGAACATTATTTCATACAGAATTAGATTAAAATTCTATCACGTAGGACTTTTTACATTATGTCATGTAAACCTAAAAGAATGTACTTTGCCACTTAAAAGTTAAAGTCTTTTTCAGTCGTATGGCCCCGTTGGTATACAAACTTTTCCTGGGCTTCTAGAGCCTTCATAACACTACTGGCACCCAAAAGCATATACAGCCCCTCCCTATAATGAGCTGCTCACCTAGAAGAAGGCAGGATTAGTGTGCTCTTTAAAGCAAAAGCCACCGACCCTTGCTATGACAAAAGCTCAGCAGAGTTCATGGAAAAACCAATGCTCGCATTTGACAAGCTAGCGATAAGCAAATTTGGTACTTTTATTTAATGTGAGGAAATTGCTCATGCCAAAAGCAGAAGTATAAATTAGTCACATTAGAAACCTGAGTGGGACCTTCAGCTGCTGGTAAGCCTCATGGCATACTTGGGCAATCACTGCATCCGTGTAGCTGTCAACCAGGGTAGCACCGGGCAAGTTCACATTTTGTACGGTGGCAACTAAAAGATGAGAACAAGGGCAAACAGATATTAACAGGCTGACCTGTGTGCTATTTGAATCATTTATGATAGAAAAGTTCAAGGGATTATGAATATGAAAATCATACAAAACCTAAACTATTTCCATACCTAGCTGATTGCCTCTCTTCTGTTCTGTGCTGAGCTGGCATACTCTCTACTTCATAATTAATCTCTCAAGTGAAAAGTCGAGATGTAGTATTTAAAGTCACTTGACTTTAAATGTCATTTCTTGTTATTTTGTCTTTTCGTATGCTATCGAAAGTAGACTCTTTTCTTCTATTATAGCCTCTAAATGGGGTCTGTTTGTTTATAGGTCAATGACTTCTATATATTTCGTCCCTATTACCAAACCGAATTATCTTTTTATTTCTAATAGTTTTTCTCTCTGCTCTCTCAAGTTTTCTAATCAGACAACCCTTGTCATCAGCAAAAGTGATTGTTTCACTTCTGATTGCTTTTTCCAATTTAATTGTACTTGCTGCTACAATGGCAAACCGATTCTAATAGTCACATGCCAACAGGGAGGTTTTAAAAATAGTCAAGATAGTTTTGGAGGAGAATATCGAGGAACAGCTTGCCCTGTATATGTCAAGATTTATTTGCAACGGAATAACGCTCAGAAACGAACCCTGTAGCTCGGAGACTTGGTAGGCTAAGAATGTAGCATCGTAACGCATAGGGAGATGGACTGGATGGTAAATGGCACTGCCATGGTGAATCACACTTAACACGTCCAGACCTGCTCCTCCTTTCATCTTTCATTTCTCGGCAACTCCATCCTCACCTCTCTGGCCAAGCGACCTTAGAGTCATCCTTGACCCCCTTTCTCTCTCACTCCCCACATCCAGTCTGCCAGGGGAGCATGTTGGGCTCCGGCTTAAAACCTGTACAGCCTCCAAACACTTCTCACCAGTCCCTGCCACTACCCTGGGCCAGGCCACCTGCCCTCGGCCATGTGTTGCTGGACTCCCTGATTTCTACCCTTTCTTTTTTCTTGTCTGTTCTCAACACAGCACCCAGAGTGGTCCTTGTAAAACATACACCAGATCCCACCGCCGTTCTAACTCAGAGCCGTCACCTCACCCCGAGCCAGAGCCCAACTCTTGCCGGTGGCCTCTGACGTCTTATGTGACCCCCCAACCCATTCCTTACCTCTTTGACTGCCTGGCCTCACCAACAGCTCTTTCTCACACACTCTGCTTCAGCCACACCGGGCTCCGTGCTGGTCCTCAGAGGCTCAAATATCCACATGGCTCCTTCCCTCCCTCCTTCAACCCTTCGCCCAGGAGTCACCTCCTCAGTGCAGCTCCCCAGACTACACTGATTAGAGGGTAACCAGCATCCCACCCATCCCCATCCCTCTTACCCCGCTCCACTTCTTTCCCATAATAGTCATCACCTTTCAACCTTCTATGTAACTCAGGATCGCTGCATTCATTGTTCGTCTGTCTCCCCCTGCTGGAAGGCAAATGCCATGAAAACGGAGATTTGGGTCCCCTTTGTTCACTGATGGATCCTGAGCACCTAGAACAGTGTCTGGACCTCAGTGGAATGCATAAAGGCAAAAATGCGCGGAGGATATAAAAGGCAGTGCACAGACCTTACTGGGCATCAGGCGATGTACCAAACATTCCTGTTCGAATGCCATATATGCAGTTCCAAGAAACCTCACATTCTGCAAAGTTAACAATAAAGAGAACAGGGCTTACAGGAAGAATAGGATTAGGAGACCTCTCCAGTCCTGTGGACCTTTGTGACCAGAGCTTTAATGAAAGCAACAACCCCAGTAGAAATGCGAGCACAGTTACGTGTCTGCTGCATTTGCACTTGGCCTCCATTGATCACTCCTTGGCAACCCGAAGTGGCCCCCAAAAGACATGCCCACTTGGCCCCTGTGAGTGTGACCTTATTTCACCAAAGGGTCTTTACAGATGTAATTAAGGATGTCAAGATGAGATCTTCCTGGATTTAGAGTGGCCCTAAATCCAACGACAGGTGTCCCTAGAAGAGAGAACAGAGGAGGATTTGAGACACAGGCACATATAGGGGAGAAGGCTATATGAAAACAGAAGTAATTGGAGTGATGCCGCCACAAGCCAAGGAAGCCTAGAGTCACCAGAAGCTGCACGAGACGAGGAGGGATTGTCCCCTAGAGCGTCCAGGGGGAGCATAGCCCTGCTGACGGCACGATTTCCGGCAGAAGTGTGAGAAAAATAAGTTTCTATTTTAAGCCATCAAGTGTGTGTTAATTCGTTACAGCAGCGACGGGAAACCAATACTCAGTCTTAAACCCCAGGCCTCATGCTCCCTCCTCTGAGATCCAGACTGTTCTCCTCAGCGTTGACAGTCTGATCCAGGATGTAGCCCACTTCATGAGTGCATCGACTTCACAGCTTTCTTGTCGGTGCTCACAGCTTCGGCAGATAGCTTAACACATTGGAAAGCAGGACAGTTCTGGAAGGCACTAGCGCTAAAGGAAGACACTTCTGTAAACTTTTGGCTTTTTTCTTAAAGTCTTAAGATTTGTGCACGTTAATGTGTAATTTCTGTCTCAGGACCAAAGTCTTAAAAATCGACATGCTGGGGAGAATCACATTCTGTTCCAGCCTGACTTCTCCTTTTATTCTGCCTTCAAAGCACTATCAATCACAGCAATCGGCATTGTAGCAAAACAGACTGTATTGACTGGCTTCGCTCTCATGACTTGCAAGGTCCATGCCATTTTTAGTACCATTTGACAGACAGGGAAGCGAAGGCACCCAGAAGGTTAAGTCCCACAGCTGGTAGGAGGCAGACCCAAGATTCACACCGAAGCCAGCGGGCGGCCGAGCTGCTACAGTCAGCCGTACATTATTATGGGCAATAGCACATGAAAAGACGTGCTAGAGCGGAGCGATGTAGTCAGAAACTACCATGTAACTGTCCTCACATTGGCCAAAAAAAAAAAATCCTCTTTTATTCCCAAGTTCTGGTGAGGATATGGAGCAATAGGAACTGCGAGACCCACTAGCAGGCGCATGAGGTCGCATCACCACCTCAGAGAGCAATGTGGCAGCACCTAGTGAAGTTGAAGAGATGATACTGTCCTCTCCAGGAGTTCAACCTCTGGGCAGATTCCTTCGATAAACATTTGCATATACGCATGACGAGATATGTCCAAGGATAGTAGAGCATTGCGTGTACCAGTGGGGAGTGCTGGAAATCACCGATTGTTCATCAGTGTGGGAATGGATAGATAAACTGGTTTATTTATTTAGTGCAGCCCAACAAGAATCGAATTCAGAAACGACGTCAGGTCAGAACGTCAATTGATAACTAAAGAACACCACCACCACTGATGTAAACTTTCCCCAAATAGAAAATAATAGTGTGTTTTCTTTCTGGATGCTCACCTATGGGAAAAGTGTCGCAAATCTGCACAGGAAGGAAGGCTACCAGCCAACTTGAGAGGAGGTGTTGCCTCTGGGAGGAAAAGGGTAGTGGGCCTGGGGACAGGCGATACAGGAGACAGGAGTTGTGTCTAGGCTGAGGGACTTTAAAAAGATGGTGACACATGTGGGAGGAAATGTGTACATTAGTTCATTCTTGGTGGCATTTTCGTATTCTTTGTCCCTTTCTGTATTTTTAAATATGCAGTACTAGAGGAAAGTACTTATGAATGTTAAAGCTCAATGAGAAGGCTTATTTAGAAAGCAGGAGCTGCAGCGGATGTGTGGTGCCGGTGGTGAGTCTTTGTGACGTGGCCCATGCCAAGTGCTAACTCAGGTGTGCGCTTCTCTCTAGCAGCCGAATCCAGTGGAGCAGCGTTACGTGGAGCTCTTGGCCCTGCGCGATGAATACATTAAGCGGCTGGAGGAGTTGCAGCTCGCCAACTCTGCCAAGCTTTCTGATCCCTCGACTTCACCTTCCAGCCCTTCCCAAATGCTGCCCCACGTGCAGACTCACTTCTGAGAGGGAGCTCTGAATAAAAGAAATGGCTGACTTGCATTTGGGGCCTCTGTACAAAGTAGATTAAAATATTTGCCTCCATGTAGAACTTGAACTAACATAATCTTAAACTCTTGAATATGTGCCTTCTAGAATACATATTACAAGAAAACTACAGTGTCGAAATGGCAATCAGAAGAAAGGAGCCCAGGCGGGGTTTGGAAAAATCCTGACAGCTTTCAGAAGCAGTGTTTGAAAAAATATAAAGTTTAAATTTAATTTGCCTCTTTAGAAATGCCGTGTATATAATATGCAATTTGTGGGCTTAATTGGAACAACATTATTTTAAAGTAAAGGGGAAGAAAGGTTTCTGAAATGGATTTTCCTCAGGTTGCTTGTAAGCGTTGCTTCAGATGATCTAAAATGAACCCGGATGTGACGTGTTAACTGCCAAAACCAAACTGAGCTCGGCTTCCGAGGCGTTATCCAAAAGCAAGGTGTCTCAATAATTGCCAAATTTTATACCATCATAAGTGGTGATTTAAGGAGAAATAGCTGTGTAGATGAGTTTTTCATTACTTTGAAATTTTGGAATATGAAGTGTTTTCCCCTAATTTTCAAGAAAAGCATATTTTTATATTAAAAAAAAAAACCTGATGGGGCCCGGTTAAATATGATTTGATTTTTTTTTTTAACTTTGCCAGTTCTATTTTCTAAGTTTTTCCATGAGCTTGCCTAAGATTCTGACCTGTTTTCAGGTTGTGGGAAACCCTTATATAACACTGTGTGAGGATGTCAGATGCGTTATGCTGCTGAGGTGAATGTTTTCACATACATTGCTCTAGTCAAACCAGCTTATCTGCCAAAGCGTAGGGTTAACCATCATGGATGTTTGAGCTGTTACTAGAGCATCATTTTTAGAAATAAAAGCCACAGATGTACATTTATTGAGCGTATTCTTGAAAGTATTGTGTTTATTAATCTCAGTTCAAATGGTGTTGGGTGCCCCTCCCCCCAAGCGTGCATAAAAACTGGTTCCACAAATTTTTACTTGAAGTATCTGGCAGTTTGCTTTTTCAGGTTTTTTTTTTTTTTTCCTATAGATTTAAATGAAATTTCAAATGCAGTTCTATTTGCTACCTGAACTAATTCATTTAGTAAATATATTTGTAAAAGTTAAGGCTAGAGTTAAAATAATTAATGTGTTTTACAATGATCTGTAAAGGACTATTTATAGCTAACATGGTTTTGTTTTCAATGAATTAAGAGATATTAAATATATCTTTGTAAATTATTTTATGTAATAGTTTAATTGGTCTACCAAATAAGACATCTCAAAAATAGTAGTATAATGTATAAATTTTGTATGTATAAGAAATTTTATTAGATTCTTTTGCTTTTTGTAAACGCTGTAAATATTTCATAAATTAACAAAGTATTACTCCGTAAAAAGAAAAAAAAAAGCTAATGCTAATAGTTTAAAGGATTTTGTGAAATTCATGAAACATTTTTCATGGCAATAATGACTAAAGACCTGCTGTAATAAATATATTAACTCAACATAGTACTCTATTTTCAGGGATGTAACTTTTTATGTGTCTTAAATGTGCATGGTGTCATCTTCTTTTCTTTTCCTAGCTTGACTGGCTCTTTCTCTTACTAGCAGCCTCGTAGGGCTCTCCCCAAATACCAGCAAGAATGGACACTCAAGTGCATTAACAATGCAGATTTTAAAAAGAGTCACAACTGTCTTTATTAAAGTAAGGACAGCTTTCACGAACCGTGCTGGGGGTGCAGAGACACGAGACTTCAGACTCTGGATGGAGAACACAGCAGTTGATAATTAAGGGAGACTAAGACATTGGTTGAAATAAGGCATACTCGATGTCTCTTTAGGTACGAATTTTAAAAATTCTTCAAATAGTACTGCCGATTGGAAATTACATTGTCGTGTACATCCAAAGAATGCTAAATAGTTATAGCAAGAAACTAAAATGAACCATTATTTTAGAATCCAAATAGGACTCTTAAAAGATTAAGTATATCTTTTAAAACTGTGAGTATACGAAAAGCTTTGCGAGACCTTGGACATTGCTGTGTTTAATCCGCACTGTGACCTCATGGGCTATATGGTACTCTAGTGACCCTGTTTTTCAGCTGAAGAGAAGGTCGTTGCTCCGGGGCTTCACCAACATGCTCAAAGTCCCACAGCAGCAAAACAAATGTACACAAGGATTAAACGGAACACCGCCTCTCTTAGGTTCCCACTGAATACCTTAGCTCTTCCTTCTGGAATGAAATAGAACAATCTCTCTTCCTGGGGTAGCCCTTCAAATAATTTGGAATCATACATGCTTTTGATAATATAACAGCCTTTCTAAATACAGTCGAAGCACTCTCATCTATTTTTGATAATGCAACAAAGCTTATCTTTATGCTTTTTTGGAAGGAATAATACAAGTTTCAAAATAAAATGACTAGTAGCTCATCACCTGCAGCCCTCTCTACAGAATGCAGATTTGTGGTTTAGGTCATTCAGGCAGCTCTTGTGGCATTTGGGGGCATTAGGCAAAAGCAGGACCACGTAAAAAGAAAGTTCTTAAACTACGGGAATTTTATTAGAGTCTACACACTTAGGACTGGAGGCTGTAGCTCTTGGTGGTCATAAAAGCAAAAGCAGGGGATACCCCAAGGAAATAAGAAATGTATGCAGCGTGTGGCCCACCAATAAGAATGAGGATTAACACATTCGCAGAAAAATCTTACATGGTGGTTGTAGATTGCATTTGAATTTTTCCAGTTCACGGAATCACTAAAGGCATGATGCTGGCATACCAGTATTTGAAATAACAGTTTAATGCTCCAACATGTATTGAGAGATTTCTAACTTAGTTAAGGAATTATTAGTAAAGTTTTTAAAACATATTTGGAAGATGAACGGTCAGTAAAAAAATCATTTCCTTATGAGGCTTAGATTTAGGTATAGATTATTCCTTATATGCAAGAATATGTCCTTTAAAAGCAAAGGCAATAATGTATTTAAACCACAGAGGGTAGCTAAAGGCTTAGACATGACCATTAAGGCCTAACAGTTCATTTTTCTAGTAGCTTTGGAGAATGTGGCTTATTCATATACAGTGGTTAATGCTTATGTGCTTCTCAAATCGACTGCATTTCATAGTGCATCGCACATAAATTACAAAAGAAAGTTGTTCATTTCAAGAGCTTTAAATCACAAACCTGTATTCGAAATAACCCTAGTTGGGACACGTGGAGACGTGGATTTCTCTCTGGACTCTGAACTACTAGGATGGAAGATGTGAGGCCTGGGAGGAGGCCTGTGTCCATCTGTTCAGCAAGGGTATGGACTGTATGTTCTCGAAGTTTCCTTACACCTTAAACACAGCCTTTCTCAGAAATGCATTTTAATCACTTGTGCACATAATAGTATTTATGGCACACGATGACATTTGCCTCATGTTTTAGTTTTTTGTTTCTGCTGTAAGAAATCGCCACAAACAGCGGTGATTTATTATAACACATTTAGTATCTTATAGTTCTGGAGGTTGGAAGATGACCAAGAGATAGGCAGAAGCCAGTCACGGAGCTCCTTAGGGGCCACATTAAAGAACTTAGATTATCTTCTCTATGCTCCAGGAGCCGACGAAGGGTTTGGGGCATGGGAGGGACATGATAAAATGTGAATCGCTCTGGCAGCCATTTGGAGGGTAGATTGCAAGGTGATGGGACTGGGGAAAGGCCAGTTGGAGGTTCTTGTACTGAGCAGATATGAAAGACAGCCTGGAGTACAGATGAGTAGAGATGCAGATTGAAAAATAATCAGTAGGACTTCGTGACTGATTTTGGTTAGGGCTAGTGGGTGGCAAGTGGTAGCATTTCTAGAAGCAGGGCATATCGGTGGAAGAACAAGTGGGGGTGGGTGCTGAAGCCAGTTTGGGACCCACTGAATGTAAAGAGGACAGGCATCCAAGATGTGCTACGGCCTGAAGCTCACACAAAAAAGTCAAGGATAGAAACGCAAACCGTGGAGCGGATGGCGTTGCCCGTGCAAGTGAGTGAAGAAAAGTGATGAGGCCTAACTCCAGATTTTAAGGGGCAGATTGAGGGAGAGGAGACCTGGAATGAGATGGAGAGGGAAGGCCTGAGAAATATAGATGCAAACAGTTGTATTACGAGAGGTAACAGAAAAGATCATTTTAAAGAGCAAGTGCCTAGCCTGAGAGAGCTGGTAAATTCAGGATGAAAAAGTGTCCAATCAATTTGGACAGTAGGGAATCCCTGGGGAACATATGTGAGAGTTATTTCATTGACGCAGAAGCCAAATAACAGTGAGTTAAAAGTCACTGGCCTAAATTGTAGCTCAAGCAGCTACGGGAAGCACAAGCCCAGTTTGAGAAACTCTGATTTCGGCCCCGAGCCTGCTCTATCTAGCACCACTAAGCAGCAAGGAAGTGCTATGGCTCGTGTTCCAGATCATAGGGCAGGATGCCACGTCACAATGAAGAGAGGAAAAAGAAACTGAAGAGGCATAGCCCCGCCTCCTGCTGCCATTCAGTCAATAAATATCCGTAGAGCTCTGTCAGCTTAAATGTAAATGTCGCTCAATTATGGAAGTTTTCCCCAATGCCCCTCCTCTCCATATTGTCTTTGGTCCCACTGCCCTAAGATTCCCTGGTACTCCATCTGTCCTCTTTCATTCCACTTGCTGTACTTTGTTGAGATTGTGTGTTGGATGTTTTTCTTCCTTATTACTCTATAAGCTGTGTGAGGGCAGGGACCATTTCAGTCTTGTTCTTGGCCGTAGTGCCCAACAGGGTGCCCGGAACATGGTAGGTACACAGTAGATATTTATTTGAATGCATGAATGACTGAATGAATGAAAGGTAAACAAGTGTGCACTGCTTTTTCTAAAGGATTGACTATAAAGAAAGGAGGGAGATTAGATAATAGCTATTGGGAGAGAAGACCAGGAGAATGGGCTTTTTGGAGAGACTTAAGCGTGATCATATATGGAGAGGAGGGAGCCAGTGGTAAGTGAGCGATTCATGATAGAGGAGGAGGCTATTGCCTGACAGAACAAGGCCCCAGAGTGGGCATGAGCCCAGGGATACAGGCGGGGAGGGGATTGGACTTGAACTTTCCTCTTCAGCAATAGAGAAGAGAAGGGTGGATGCAGATGAAACGTATTATGGAGGGATGTGGTAGCAAAATAATGGCTCCCCAAAGATGTCTACATCCTAGTCTCCAGAACCTGGGAGTATGTGAGGTTACATAGCAAAGGGCAATTAAGCTTGCAGACAGAAGTAAGGGTGCTAATCGGGTGACACCGATATGGGGAGATCATCCTGGATTGATAATGGGATCGCAAGGGTCCTTAAAAGCAGAAGACGGGAGCAGAAGAAGAATCAGTGGCAGAGCAATGCCATGTGACAAGGACTCGCCTTGCTGGCTTTAAAGATGGAAGAAGGGGCCATGGGCCTAGGAATGTGGCAGCCTCCAGAAGCTAGAAAAGGCAAGGAAATGGATTCTCTCCCAAAGCCTCCAGAAGGAACACAGCCGTACTGACATCCTTGATATCAGCCCAGTGAGAACTGTGTCAGACTCCTGACCTACAGAATGTAAGAAAATAACTTGATGTCGTTTAAGCTACTAAGTTTGTGGTGATGTGTTACAGCAGCAACAGGAAGCTTAATGCAATGGGGCTAGAGAATTTGAGGGAGTGCATGCCTGATTAACTCAATTTTCTTACGCATACCCCTCTGGGACTGTAAGGCATTTTGAATTGGCTGTGAGCAGAGGAGGGAGAAGAAGATGAAAACACTCCTGAGAAGTGGTGATTAACAGCTGGCTCTCTGGTGTATAGTTCAAATTCACATCACCTCGGCAATTCAAAACCCCTCAGGCAGCAGTCCTGTAGCGCCCCCAGGTGGTTGGTAGAAACAAATGCAAACGCTCTCTAGAGGAACATACCTTTATTCTAGGCCTCTAAGATTTCTCATGAAGAATTTTCCAAAGACAATGAACTGCTCACAGTAAGAAACAGTAAAGACAGAAAGCCTTCAGCGAAAGCCAATTGAAACAACAGACATCAGGAGAGGACTTCAGACTTCAGATTATTCAGATTATCAGATACAAGCAGGGGTAAGCTGACTTGACTCATACGGGCTCAAAAGAGCCAGCGGTGAGCATCTCTCTCCAACTCCGTGTTCAATGATATCAAGATGGTAGTTTGAAATTGGCCGGGGTGGGAGTTTATACACTGCAAAAACCAGCAAATGCTATAGACCAGGGCTTTTTTTTTTTTTCTTCAGAGAGGTAATAATTAAAACTTTACCGGCACACCACTGGATGCAGGTTGTAAAATTATCATGCATGTTATCTTTAAAGAAATAAAATTGAGAAGGCCTTGGGTTTAGCAATGAGGTTTTAGATACAACACCAAAAGCATAATCCATGAAAGAAAGAAATGAACAAGATAGACCACATGAAAATTTAAAACTGTGAAACACTATTAAGAGAAGGAAAAGATAAGGCACAGACTGGGAGACAATCTTTGGAAAACACATCCGATGAAGGACTGTTGTTCAAAATATACAAAGAACTCAAAATTCAACAATAAGAAAAACAAAAACGCCAATTAAAAAGTGGGCAAAAGATATGAACAGAACACCAAGGAAGATATTCGGATGGCAATTAAGAATGTGAAAAGATGTTTAATATCATATATCATTAGGAAATAGCAAATTAAAACGAGACAGCACTACATACCTATTAGAATGGCTAAAATCCAGAACACTGACAACACCAAACACTAGCAAGGGTTGGAGCAACAGGAACTCTTATTCATTGCTGGTGGAAATGCAAGACGGTATAGCCACTTAGGAAGACAGTTTGGCAGTCCCCAAAACTAAACATACTCATCATAACACCCAGCAAAAGTGCTCTTTGGTATTTTCCCAAAGGAGTTAAAAATGTACATCCACACTAGAGTCTACACATGGATGTTTATAGCAGCTTTATTCATACTGTCTACAACTTGGAAGCAAGTAAGATGTCCTTCAGTAGGCGAATGGATACATAACCTGTGGTCCATTCAGACAATGGAATAGTATTCAGCGCTAAAAAGAAATGAGCTATGAAGCCATGAAAAGACATGGAGGGACCTTAAATGCATGTTACCAAGTGAAAAGAGCCAATCTGACATGGCTACACACTGTAGGATCCTAATTATATGTCTGTCTGGCAAAGGTAAAACTATGGAGACGGTAAAAAGATCAGTAGTTGTCAGGGGTTGTGGGGAGGGAGGGATGAATAGGTATAGCACGGAGGAGTTTTAGGGCAGTGAAAATCCTCTACGGTACTATAATGATGGATACATGCCGTTATACATTTGTTAAAACCCACAGAATGCACATCACACAGAACGAACACTAATATAAAGGATGGATTTTACTTAATAATGTGTCACTATTGGCTCATCTGATGCAACGAGTGTCTTATGCTGATGCAAGATGTCGATAATAAGGGAAACTGAGAGAGGGTGGGCTGTGAGGGAGCATATGAGAACTTTGTATTTTCCACTCAGTTTTGCTATAAACCTAAAACAGCTCCAAGAAAAATAAAGTCTATTAACTTTTTAAAAAGTCATCCCAGGTAATTTTGTGCAGCTGGTCCAGCACCAAGTGTTTAGAAACTACTTGTTTAGGCAATAACTGCATGTTGGTCAAATCGCGTCCTTAGATAGATGACATTGACATGATTCATCACTGGCTGTGGAGTCAGCTTCCTTTGGAACACCGTGTTGTTGTATTGATTGAGACTTTGGACAACAGTTTGCTGAAAATGCAGGGCTCTCTTTCTTTCCCTCTGCACCTGTAGGAGCAGTGCCTGACGGGATCTTGTAGGGGTAATTCAATCGTCAAGCGGGATGCGGATTGGAAACAGGAAGATGTCTGAGTACCACGGTGTGTCTCCTGACCTGGCAAGTCCTTGAGTCTCTGTACCAGTTTCCCATTGACTGCCTCTCAGCTCCGAATCCCCTCTTCTTTAACTGCTCTGTGATAATGAAGGTGGGCTCTGTAAATATTTCTCCCTTACCAATGAGCACAACGTTAATCCTTGTCTGCAGAGTGCTGGAGAGGTGCTGGAGGAGAAAGGGGTTTCTCTTCCACGTCTGGTGTGCCTCGCTTGCTAGCCTTCTGCAGAGCAAAACTTTCCCTAGGGCTTGGCTCCTGAGCAGGCAGTGTCTTCTATGGCTGGGCTGCTAAGTACGTGAAATATGTCTTTTAAGTTCTGTATTCTGATGCTTTGACATCTGGCGCCCGTCCCAGGGTTAGCCAATTCCTAGAGATAGTAACGAACTCGCCTGTGAGATGCTTTACAAACGCAAACCAATCCAGAACCCTTATCCCCAACTACCTCCTTTATGCGCTGTCACACAGTCCCCCTGCTCTAATCACCCCAGGGCCAGGTACCAGGCAGTTAGGGACGGCACTTATGTCCCAGAGCCTCTTGAAATTGCTCAAACTAGCTAATCGCACACTTGATTGCCAGGCCTGCCTCACACATCCTTTCCCTCAGAAACCACAGTAAAAGCTCTTTCCCATAGTTGCCTCCCCTCCCTCTGCCTTATGACTGACACTGGTGCTTTTCAGTGTGGCTCCCAGTGGTGTGGCATGTCCTCTCCTCTTGGAATCTGTGAGTAGCAGTTGCCTCTTTACTTACTAGTCAAACTCTTGTCACTTTAATCCCATTAACATTCTTCCTCTTAAAATTTCCCTGTTCAAATGACTGTGTGTTTTCTGTCTTCTGATTGGACCCTGACTGAAACAGTCTACTAGGTCCCATAACCGTTTTTAACCATCTTCGGGGAATGTTTGAGAGGGAGAAACTGTGGTTTTTGCCGGTGCTTTGCAATAGAGACCAAGCATTGATCTCCAGAATGTCATGCAAAGCAATAAGGACCTGAACAAAAGTGTAGAACTTGAATTAGAAACATTCTCAAACTGATTGCAGTCCATTATAAGACAAGTCACATCTCCACCACACCTGATTCACTGAAGGTCGAGTCACGGAATGCTGTTATACAGTCTGTCTTCCTAAGTGGCCGGCGCCCTGTGTCCTAGAAGTGAGTTTGAGCAGTTTAGAGGATTATTAGCATCATGAGAAAAAACTTACAGTCTGCAGCTTTAAGTTTCACTTCTTTATATCCAAAACCCAAATTGTTAAAAAAAAAAAAGAAAAGAAAAAGAATTTTAGGCAACTTACACAAATTCAAACAGGATAAAAATAAACAAGTTAATCAAGGAAACTGGAAAACAAAAGTAGGAATAATAGATGAGGTCATTAGAATTCATGCTTCAAGATCCTATACACTTACCAGAAGCATGCCATATATTTGTCTTTGAAGTTTTCAGCAAAGCACAGATGACATGATTGGTTTCATAATTCACGGTGTCCCTAAGATAAAAATTAAATCAGTTGTTCTAAGGACAACTATTTCTGGTACTCAAATGAAAGTGGCTTTTCATGATTGTTCAGGGTCTTGTGAAGCTTGGACCTAATCCACTGGATATGCCGAGGTTCTATTTCTACCCTGTTGAAAACAAGTCATCTAAGTATGGCCACTAGGTCTAGTACAATGCGTGGTACGTATCGAGCACTCGAGGCTAAAGTGAATGAATGTATGAATTTCTACCTAATTCTATTAAAAAGAAAAATGCCACAGTGATAAGATTCTTATAAAATAATATTACTATGGCACTGGCAAGAAATTCAAAGAGATCTTGGCTCTAAAGTCCAGTGTTCTCCCCAGTAACACATTGACATTTGTCTTAGGTTAGGGTCCTTAGAAGCAGGGACTAAGGCAGAGATGTGTGGACACCTGATGACGTAGCACAGAAGAGCTCTCAGAGAGGGCAGGGGAAGGGGCTGATCAAGGACATGATGGCAGCTGGGCTTTGGCTTCAGCCCGATCCCACGAGAAGATTTGGAGTGGGAATTGTACCTCACCAGTGGTTTCATTTGAGGCAAGGAGGCAGACTTCTGTTTTCCTGTGTCGCTCATTAGCTGTGAGCTGCCCTTGGGGGTGGAGGGAGCGTGTGTGTGTAATCTTCTAGGAAAGAAGGCTCCTGTACCTGAGAGCAGTCCTCCACAGAAGGGGGTGCCTGGGAGCCATTAGCAGCCAACACTCCTAGCGGCTGGGGGATGGGGACAAAGCAGACGAAATGGATCCACTCAGAACCCCAACAGTCCACGTCAACATTAAAACTACTTCATCTATGCTGGCAAGAGAGAGACAAGTTTTTATTGTTGATTAAATAACAGCCTGCATTTCATCATGCTTACAACATACCGGACACTATTCTAAGTATACATATTAAATGAATTGCTACAATAAGCGTATGATTAGCTGTATTATTATTATCATCCCTTTTTGCAGAGGAGGAAACCTAGCACGGAGAAGTCACTTGCCCAACGTGACCCAGATGCTCGGTAGTGGAGCCAGTTTTGACCCAAACCACTGTGTTCTGGTGTCCTCTACTCTGCTGCCTCGCCCAAAGGACTTGGAATGCTGTCAAAGTAAATGGTTTAGAATATTTTCTCACCCCTAAATAAGCCTATCTCCACTCCTCAATGTTTGCTGTCTAAAATTTCAGCACTTAATTACGTCAAGTCCATTATCCATGCTATTTCAGAGTTGGGAAGAGAAATAGATAATCCCTATATGATAGCTGATATTTTAACTTATATTCGAATAGGGATATCTTTAGCATTCAGAAAAGTCATAATGCTCAAAATAGATTGTTAACACCCTCCACTGAAGGCCTTGCAAAGCAGTCCAGCTTTGTCGCTGAGCCGTCCTGATCCCCAGTCTGCCTTACGGCTGGAAAGCGTCACTGCCTGAGGCCTAACTGTGCTGGCACCTGGCTGCCATAGGTGGCATAGAAATCACATGCTTTTCTCCTCACTCGGTGGAGCCTCATGGGATAGTGTTCAGAATGAAAAGAATTCCCCCAAATTCTGCACATTGAATGAGACTTTCTCTGGAAGCCAGAAGCTGATGTATAAAGTCTGTACTGGCAACCATGCTACTCCACTATATGGGGGTTCCCTGTGGGTTTTGTTTTTGTTTTCATTTCATCGGTCCATGCGATGTAGAAGTCTGGGACTAACTGATTTGAATTCAATGTCTTCCTTTCTTTCCCTCCGTGATGGTTAATTATATGTATCGACTTGACTGGGCCATGGGATGTCCAGATATCTGGTTAACCATTATTTCTGGGTGTATCTGTGAGGATCTTTGGAAGAGATTAGGATTTGAATCGGTGAACCAGTAGACTGAGTGAAACAGATGGCCCTTCCCAATGTGGGGGAGCCTCGTCCAATCCCCTGAAGGCCTGAGTAGAACAAAACAGTGGAGGAAGGTGGAATTCTCTTCCTGCCTCCCTGTTCAGCTGAGACATTCATTTTCTGCCCTTGGTGCTCCTGGTTCTCAGGCCTTCTAACCTGGACTGGAATCTACACTATCGGCTTCCCAGCTATCGGACCTTCAAAATACGGTACCGGCTTTCCTGGCCCTCCAGCTTGCAGATGGCAGATCATGGGACTTCTCGGCCTCCATAATCAAGTGAGTTAATTCCTCATGATAAATCTTATTACAATCATGCTCTGCATAATGATGTTCTGGTCAGTGACAGATAACATGTTCGAAAGTGGTCGTATAAGATCATAATGGAGCTGAAAAATTTCTATTGCCTAGTGACATCATAGCCGTTGTGACATCATAGCACAAAGCATTACTCACGTGTTTGTGGTGATGCTTGTGTAAACAAACCTACTGCACTGCCAGTTGTATAAAAGTATAGCACATAAAATTATGTACTGTACATAATACTTGATAATAATAAATGACTATGTTACTAGTTTATGTAACATTTACTGTGCTATATGTTTTATCATTATTTTAGCGTGTTCTCTTTCTACTTATAAGAAAAAAAAATTTGCTGTAAAACAGTATGCCATGTTACACCAGCAGCAACATCATACATCTTGTGTTTACTGCCTCTCTTGATTGCATCATTTTCTCTTCTGTTTGATTTAATCTCGTGTTGTTTTTTACAGTGATGTGCTGTACAGCTTTATAGACTAGGAGCAGTAGGCTATACCATATAGCTTGAGTGTGTAGTAGGCTAGACCATCTAGGTTTGTGTAAGTACTCTGATGTTTGCATAAGGACAAAATTGCCTAGCTACGCACTTCTCAGAACGCATCCCCAACATGGAGTGGCTCGTGACTGTATATACATAGAGAGCAAAGTCCAAACTTCTAGTCTAGCGTTGCAGATGCTCCATGTTTTGGCTCTGCTGGCCTCTAGTTGACCTCCTCACTTGTCTTGTCTGACTCCATGCTCCAGCAACAATACATTTCTTCGAGTTCCCTTGCACATAATAAGCTGTTGAACTGACTCCGCGCCTTGGTCCATAACTGTTCCTTCTGCCTGGAACAACTTGACTTTTTCATCTGTTCAAAGACTTACTCATACTTTTAGATTCAGCTTTGTGTCACCTTTTCTAAGAAGTCTTTCTGACTCTTTTCCCTCATGGATTGGGCTAGGTGTTCCCTCAGCAGTGTGCTCACCCCCAGCTTAGCACTTACCAACCTGTAATGTGATTGTTAATTTGTCTGTCTCCTTCACTTGGCTGTGAACTTCTTAGGCAGGGATATATGTCAGATTCTGTCTCTGTCTTGTAAGTCCTAAGTTTGCTTAACTGAATTAAAAGTCTGATAGTATCACAGCGAATTCCATTTTGGCCTGATCCTTCTTGAAGATCATCATACTTAAAATATGTTTCAAAGTTCTCCGTTTTCTTTCTAACAAATCTCAAGGCAACTAGGATTCTCGCAGCTCCTTGTAACAAAGTCCTTGACTAAAAGTGGGTATCTTAGTCTGCTCGGGCTGCCATAATAAAATATCACAGACCAGGAGGCTTAAACGACAAACATTTATTTTATTACAGTTCTGGAGACTGGAAAGTCCAAGATCAAGGTTGTGGCAGGGTTTGGTTCCTGGTGAGAGGCCTCCTCTTGGCTTGCAGACAGCTGCCTTCTCACTGTGTCCTCACATGACTTTTCCTCCTGCCTGCTCATGGAGAGTGAAACCAATCTCTCTGGTGTCTCTTCTTATAAAAGCATTCATCTCATCATCAGATCAGCACCGGTCATCCCCTCCCCCCACTCGAGGACTTGATCCCCTCCCAAAGGCCTCATCTGCAAATATCATCCACTGAGGGTTAGGGCTTCAACATATGAATTTGAGGAGGGACACAAAAATTCGATCCATAATAGCGGATTAAAGTTTTGAACTAACAATTTTGGAAAACCAAAATACTGCAGGAAGTAGGTCTCCAGTGTGTCTGGAGATCTTCCTTTCCTTCCTCTCGGCCTTCCTTACCCTGTTACCCTTTCACCACAGGCCGCGGGCTCACCCCCTCTCGTGTATAAGATGGCTGCTGGGGCTCCAGGCATCACATCCTTAAGCTTCAGTTTGAACCTTAAGTCGATAGGGCAGGACGGGTGTGGGATGGGAAGCAGGAACTCCATGTCTCCAGGCCTGCCTTTTATCAGGGTCACAGGTCTGTTGTCCATATCTGGGGTAATCAGAGGCAAAGAGGCTTAGTCACCATTACCAACAAAATCAGGGGTGAGTTGAAAGGGGATGAGAAGTTAGATATGTGAACCCTAGTGAAATGAGCAGGGAAATAAGACTAGTCCAGGAAACAAATGCCCTGAATGCCTTTATCATCAGAGATTGGCTCTATTTTCATAGCAGTGATTTAACCAACAGATGTTAAATGTTAGTCTTAATATAAATCAAGGGCGGAAGTTCCGAAGGCGGCATCAGAACACTTGGTTGCCCTACAGATGGCAGGGAGGTGGGTTTTGTGGGAGGGAGGGAGGAAAGAGGTCGGAATTGCTAAAGTGTATGGAATTACCGCTGCTCGAAGATGAGAAGACCAGGGACTCCCAGGGACCTGAGCTTCCCCCACCCCAAAACTTTTCTGGGAAGAAGAATTGAGAGAGGATAAATCATTTGTAATTCTTGAATTTTCCTAAACTTTCTTTAACCCCGTATCTCCAGTCAATCTGGTAGTTTCCTGAGCAAAGCATGTTCTGCATCATCCGTTTGTAGATTTCGACCCTAAGTGGCTTGGGCCCCCTGTCCAGGTTGCTCAGGCCGGAAGGCCTCTGTCCCCAGTCCCGGCTG
>NW_006430739.1:305123-306481 GCF_000325575.1 Pteropus alecto | reverse complement strand
GGACTCCCCACCCTGCGCGCCGGGCAGAGGCTGGGGTGCGGCGTTCCCCTTCTCGGACCCCACTCGGGTCCCTCCAGAGGTCCCTGAATCCCCTCCCAACATCCCGGGACCCCGCACCTGGCTCACTTCCGCCTCGCGCGCAGGAGCTCCCCGCACCCCTGAGGGGCTTCACAGCTGTCAAACCATTTCCCGTGCCACCTCCTACTGCTCCTCGGAGCCGCCTGGGCTGGTCTTGCTCCGACCACGAATCACTGGGGAGGACATTTCACCTGCGCTCTTCTCATGTAGCGTGACCTTGCCTCGTGTGGTTTGATGACCCACTTCAAGCCGCTGCTGCTTGGGGTCTTTGATGTTCCGGTTGCGAGTGGGAACTGGGGGGGCGGAACCCCGCGGGTGTTGGAGCTGGTACAGATGGAGGCAAAGGTACCTTGATTCGAAAATCTGGGCTGGAAAACATCCAAACTGCTCCTGATGCAGAACACACAATTGTTTACTTTCAGTTTTTCACACTTGGAAGGAACCGGTTCGTTGTTTCCGTGAACACATAGCCTATTGCCTCTTACGCAGTTGCAGAACTGACATCCATCCGTTAGAAGCATAAACTGACCGTGTGCAACTGGGAGGGCCACTGAAACACCCCGGGACAAGCGATGGGTTATCCCGCATCTGGAATATCCAGCTTTCCCACATCTTGGCTGTTTCGCTGACAGCAGAGTGAGTTAGGCAAGAGAGACTGACTGCTCAGGTTCAGATGTTCATTCTTGCCTGTCTTAGTCACACCAGTGAGTTGAACTTTTGGGAGTTTCCAAAGGCATGGGAACAAGAAACACTCCCTTTGTTTCTACCCCAGTGCATTGACAGTTTGTTTTAATAAGTTAATCACCCGAGTCAGCAGCTTCACTGGAAACTAATCACAGCTAAGACAGTATTTGGAAGGGTCAGGATTTCACTCGTTGTGGATACTCTACAACGTCTGAGGTCTTGGAGAGTCAGAGGATATTTGCTCTCTGGCTTACCATCTAGTGGAGAAGACAGACCAGCAATTTAATTCGACTGCGATAAGTGCCCGGGTAGGATGAACACGAAGCACTCAGAATGGAGTGTGCATAGGAATTGTCTGAGAAGCTTTTAAAAGAGCTCCAGGTGGCCCCACTCCCGAGGCTTCTGATTCAGGAGGATCAGGGGAAGGCCCAGGAGTCAGTAGTTTCTAAAAAGTTCAGCTGCCTCATTCGTGATCTGCTTCACTGTGGGTACACAGACGTGGGATACTCGATTTGTTGCGGCGGAGCGGGGGGCGGGCCGTCGGTGAGTATGGACAGCTTCTGAGGAAATTGACATTTGAACTGGATGGTGAAGAA
>NW_006430739.1:279045-305094 GCF_000325575.1 Pteropus alecto | reverse complement strand
CGGGGTGGGGAGGACTCTGGGGGCAGGGGGAGTGGAACGTGCAGTCACGCAGGCAGTGCTGGACGTGGGAAACTGCTAAGGGAGGAGACTCACGGGAAGGAAGGCAGGGGCCAGATCTTGAAGGGGCCTCTGTGCCTTCGTAGGGAATTAAGCCATTATTCTCTGGGCCAGTTCTTCCAAGAGCAGTTCTGTATAACCTACCACTGAATCACCTCCAGTGCTTGATTCAAATGCAGATTCTTGGGTTCCACCCTAAATCTAGTTTGTCCACCTCTGGGGTGGAGGCTGGAATTCTGCACTTTTAACAACCACCTGCATGACAAGTAAGGTGGGTCATTCAGGATTTCCGTCAGGGCAGCTACAGGATGGGACTGACGTTTGAGAATAATTGCTCTGCAGTAAGTAGTATGGCGAATAGACTGGAAGCACGAAATCTTATTAAGCAGATTAGGGAGATGCTAATCACTCACTCATTTCTTCTGCGACTATGAGTGCCGACTCTGTGTCAGGCACTGTGTTGGGCTCAGGGTATAACAGGGAACAGACACAAGTCCCTGCCTTCGTGGAACATATGTTTGGTGGGAGAAAGACAAAAAAAATAACAAGGGAAATATGTTTTCTGTTAGGCAGTGATAAGCGCTAGGGGAAAAAAGTAAGTTGGGAAAGGGATGGGAGTGGTTGGGATTTTATGTAGGATGGTCAGGGAAAGCCTCACTGAGAAAGGTGACATTCGAGTCACGTCCCCAAAGAGTTCAGGGATCCAGTCATACAGATATCTGGGTGATAGCATTCTGGGCAGAGGCCTGTGCGCCGTGGAGGGGGAGGGAGTACGAGTGAAATGTTCCAAGATCAGTGAAGAGACCAGTGTCATTAAGCAGGGAGGGAACTAGGGAGAGAGCAGTAGAGTCGAGGGGCTGAGTGGTTAGAGAGGCAGGTGGTAGAGAGTCATGGGGAGCCCTTGGGGGTCTCGGAGCAGAGGAGTGACATAATCTGGTGTATTTCAGTAAGATCAGTGAGCTCTCCTGTGGACAACAGACCAAAAGCGGAAGAGGTTGAAGCAGAGAGACTAGCAGGTGGGAGGTTACCGCAGTCATCCAAGTGAGACAGGGTGGTGGCTTAGATCAGAGCAGTGGGGTGGAGAAAGGGAGAAGTGGTCAGATTCTGGATATGATTTGAAGAAAACCTGCAGGGTAGAGCCAGTAAGGTTTGGTGAAGATTAGTTGTTCGGTAAGAGAAGAATCCAGGACGATCTCAAGGTTTCTGGCTTGTAGGAAGTGGTGTTGCCGAGATGGAGAAGCCTCTAAGTGGAGCAGTTTCAGGAGCTTGACAGGCTCTCAGCGCCAGACATAGCTGTTATGAGATGCCAGTTGTATATCCCAGAGGCAGTTGGTTTATATGAGCCTGGAGTTCAGAGGTGGGGTCTGGGCTGCAGGCCTCAATTTGGGAGTCATCAGCATAGAGATGGGGCTTAAATTCACGAGGCAGAACAGAATGACAGGCATCTGGAAAGGGAACTGCAGTAGGAATTGAGCAAGGTGCATTCTCGTGATACTTATCAGATAAGGGCAGTGTGACTTGGTGAGCATTCAGACGGGAGAGTGAAGTGGGGGGTGGGCTTCAAGGTCAACCCCAGCTTTCGGACCTGAGGGGCCAGGGTACCTAGCTGTGCTTTTCCCTGATTTAGGATACATGGGGCTGACGCTGCTTTAGACAGTTGAGTTGGCAGGGTCTCTGGGACCGCCTAGTGGAGATGTCTCCTGGCATCATGGACATCCAGGTCCAGAGAGAGAGTCCACGTTGGAGAAACAAAGCTGGGAGCCCCCAGCCTGCACGTAGTTGTTGATACCAGGCACTTGGAGGCAGACTGACAGACTAAAGAGAAGGTGAGGACACACATGGCCTCCCTTCTCTGTTCTATCATCATGATAAGCTCTGACTCACACTCAAGACCCTGAGAGTGGAAGCTGGCTCTCCGGGTGTGTTTCAGCCCCACCCCATGGTCTGTGGGGCCCTCCCCTCTCTTCTGAATACTGTACTTCTCTTAATGATGGCAAAGCTGTGGTCCTGCAAGAGGATGTGGCTTGCTCAAGGTCACGGAGCTAGCTGGTGACAGAAACAGGACTCCGATCCAGGCCTCCTGCCTACCCGCCTACTATACCACGCTGTTTGTAACTGTGTTGGCCAGGATGCTTCTGGTTGCAGGTGACTAAAAACATAAATCATTCTAGCTTAAGCCAAAAAGGAACTTTCTTGGCACATACCACTGCTGCAGACAGGGAGAAAGATGGTCACGGGCACATTTGGAGCCAGAGTCGCAAACGGTGTTGTCAGCCCGCCCCCATCCCTTGTTTTTTCTTGTCTCGCTCTTTATCTCTGTGTGTTTCTCAAGGTGGTGGGGGTAGGGAGTGGCCTCCAGTGGGGCTGGAGCAGGTTCACACAGCCTAGGGTCTAAGAGAAAACTTAGAATTAACCCAGCCTGCGTCACTCCCTTGCATGTGGGGGCTCCAGGAGGAGCAAGGGGCAAGCCCCCTCCTTCTTCTTTCCCCACAGAAGCTTATGAAGTGGGGAGGGGCTGCCTTTCTCCACAGTAGAGAGAAATGTCCTTATCAGAAAAAGGGGGAAAGAATGCTGGGCAGATGGTGGCAACAGGGTAGCCACGGAGGGTGACCAGACCGGTTAGATTTGCAATCAAGGGTAGGTGCTGGCAGAGAAAAAGGCCACATGACAAGAAAAGTATGTATGTTATGACCGGGTAAAAAAGGTGACTTAGCCTTTAAAAAGGAGACTAGAATCCCTCCCTTTTCCCTTCTTCCTCATGGTTAGAAATTGTGGTAATGAATTATTGATATATCATGGGAATGTCTGCCCATGCGGTGAATTTTTTAACCACATTTTTAGCCCCACAGAGAACCACTGGGCTATTTTGGTCAGCGACTACAATTAACATCACTAGTAGAGAACATCAAATATCTTTATTTTACTATTTAGATTATTTTACGTACTGCCTAGGGAATCCAGGTTTTTCTATCCTTCCAATACGTGAGTGCAGATTTAATTACTAATGAGATTTTTAAAGGTCTGGAACATTTTTTACAGTGCAAACTACCTGCAGGGTAAGCTTTCATAAGCATCTTTTGCCCTTTAGCTTGATTTCTTCAGTGCTTTGACCAGTTGAGAGAGAAGCCTGGCCCCTGGGGGCAACTTTTAATTCCCTCTCTGCCTAGTTTGCTTGTGTGGTCTTTTAAGTCAGGTGAACACAGCCTGACCACTTTATTCAAACACCAGAGACTCAGTTTTCTCATCTGTAAGATGGGTCACTGTCAGGCCGTATGCGGCAATGCGTTGAACACTTCAGAGCATCGTGCAAGTAGAAAGTGCCATTCTCTTTGCATCGTTGTGTTCTCATATAAGGCAGTGGCTAGCATCTGTGGTGCTGGTCTCTGTTTTGCCCTCCAGCTCAGTGAGTCAGTCACTACTGGTTGCACCATGTTCTGGAGGGACAGACCTGGTGTAGCCGAAAGCAGGCCACTTTCTGATGGGGCATGTCACCGCCGTGCCTGAATTTTCTCATCTCAGAAACAAGTTGGCTAGTCCCTGTTCTGTCTTCTTATCACATCGTGATTGTGAAGCTCTGATATAATAATAGACCAGAAGAGCCTTTTTGTAAGTTACCACAGCAGTTACAGAAACGTAAGGTAGCATTATTAATAGAAACAGGATGTCATTTTTCTGGTCTGTTCTTTTTTAAATCACAATCAACTTTGCTACATTAAGAGTCACTTTGATTCACTCAAAATTACATTATCTTCTAGATTTTAAACTACCAACACGACATCGAATGTTTGAAAAGCATATGCTGTGAGATAAATATTTCATTTTAGAATTAATTTTCTATATACATTACATTAAGAATATTCACCGTATATGATTGCACTAGAGTAAAATTCCACTCAATGATAGAGATGAACATGCTTAGAATCTTAAACTTAAAAAAAAAAAATTGTTGGTTCATTTAAAAATCAACCTGGAAACTAATCTTAGTTCCTAGTTGTCAGTCAGTATTTCAGTTCTTATATTAAGTGTAAAGGTAACCAAATAGTCTAATAAAAGTTCGTTTCTAAAAAAAAAAAAAAAAAAAAAAAAAAAGAACTGTATGTATATCCCCAGTCAGTGCTCATTTTTCTCACTGGGAGCCTATGTCTTAAAATATTTTAATCACACTATTTCTTTTAGTCCTACAGGATCACATGTTGAATGGTGTAAACAGCTTATAGCTGCTACAATTTCTAGTCAGATTTCAGGTTCAGTGACATCAGAAAATGTATCCCGAGATTACAAGGTAAGCAGCATTGAGTCCTTAATTCATTTCCAATATGCTAAGTAGCCAAGAAGCTTTGCAGTTTTAATTCTTGTGAGACTTTGGCAACCTTGTTGCTGGCTGACCATTTGGGAACGAGGCCGAAAAGTTCTCTGTCGTTAGATCTGAGCTCTAGAAGAGAAATTTTACGAAGATCTAGTTTATGTGGTCATAATTTTGTAATTGAGAGGAAAAGCGGTCTTTTGATTATGATTATTTTTTTAAAAATCCAGTTCCATTTTATGATTTATGTATTTAACATATTACATATTTTTGTATTTTAGTATAGTAAATACCTATATTTGTTAATATTCCGAATTTCAGGAAACATCTGATATACAGTATTTCCCTAACATCACAATTTGTTTCTGTGTTTAGGTGCTCCCTATGGGTATTCAGCATTAACAGGTGATACTAGAATGCAAAAATCTTGCAAAAATCTCAAGAGTACTGTATGCACAGCCTGAGTTTTAGTCCTTATTGAATTAAGAAATCTTTTTTTTATTATTGGATTTCCTGCTTATTTTAAAGTTAAGAGTGATAATCTCCTTGTCAGCAGAGGGAGCTGGGTTTATTTTTACTCCCCAGGTTCCCCAGCATGATCCTGGAACTTAGTGGGTGCTCAGTATATATTTGTTGAATCAATTAACAAATCAAAAACTTGGGTGCTCCATCTTTATTGAGGCTAAAAACTGTTTTAATGTCTATAAACTATTAACAGGTACAGTAAATGAAACCACGTTCACATTGCAGTGTTAGTGTTTGCTTGAGTTGAGGATTCAGTTTATTATAGTCATTTTTGCCTGCTAGTAAGAAATCATTGATTTTCACAAGTATGTGTGAATTACATTTAGTATCCTGGACTACCCTCAGTCAACAGGCTCTCAAAATCCTGGTCCTTGCCAGGTATCAAATCTTACAAAGAATTCAAGAACTACAATACAGATCCTAATTCATTCTTAATAGCTGCTCCTTGTTTAAGGGCTCTGGCCTTGGTTCCTCTTTAGCTCATAACATAACAAGTGCAGAGACTGACTCAAGAGGTCGTGTAATTGGGATTTGGCTGTATTGCTGTATTTGCTTCATCCAATCTGTGGGATGCCGTTGCTTACTCCTACTGAAGGAAAGCGCGGCTGTGGATTAGTAGAAACTGGATGATCTGCCCAGTCAGAGGAGTGATAGTATATTTCTAAACAAGGGTCCCCAACTCCTGGGCCACGGACCGGTGGTCCGTGGTCTGTTAGGAACTGGGCCGCATGGCAGGAGGTGAGCAGCGGGCAAGCAAGCGAAGCTTCATCTGTATTTGCTGTGTTCCCCAGCGCTGGCATCACTGCCTCCACTCCGCCTCAGATCATCAGGCGTTAGATTCTTATAGGAGCCCCGGTCCCTGGTGCCAAAAAGGTTGGGGACCACTGCCTTAACAGGTTTCCCTGCTATCTAGTTTTCGTGATTGGCCATGTAGGAGCATCTGGAACTATCGGTCCTCAAAACCCAGCTGGGAAAATATGCCATCTGCAGATATGCCATGGGAGAAACACCTGTAGCATCTCCAGTGTCTGAGTGGCTGGTCACTGAGCATCTGCTGACCTCACTGGTCCCAGTTGCCCTGTTGCCCTCACCTTAGCTGAGAAATTGCCCTGCTGAGTGGAGAGGCTCAAGGACCCATATTTGCAGAGAATAGCTCTCAGACCTTGGAGTGATTTTCTTTACAGACAATTACGACTTAACTGTAATGTTTTCATTTGGTTGAATATCTGTTAGTGCCGTTTGGGTTCTGTAAAAGATTGAATGTTGACTGTGCATAGCTCTCTAACCTCTATATTAATAGATCAGACCGAGTCTGTATTTTAACATGAAGCAACAAGGTTTTTTTCCACTTTAGTCTATTTACAAATGTTGTGTAGCTGAATTAGCTCATATCGGAATGGTTTAACAGATGGTATTCAGGGGGGAAAATCAGGCTTTTCTATATTTTGCAAATTGAATTTTAAGTACCTATATCAGATCATAGCTAAAGCCTTTGATGAATTATTATAAGAGTGTGTTTTGTAATTGTCTTTGTTATATTTGCCCTGTAGCCAAGTCTGCAAAGTTGGCGTTAAATTTATTATTCACGAGTTGTTATGTTTTCTTCAAGGAGAAGTTTTTTTTAAATAATAAATATTTACTCTAAACCACAAAGATAATTTGGTATGCTACTTATAAAGTTGTTCTTAAGAGCAGAGTTACCAGGATAGGCCTTTGAAACAGCTCCGGCCTGGGAGCCATTGCATGGGGGATGGGGGTTTCCCTGAAGGTCCAGATACAATTCCTTGAGGATTTAATTTGTAGTCATCAGTCGATAATATTGAAATTATCTATTGTGCAAACATCTTATTCGAAATACACACTCAAGTTGGGGATTAATTTAGTATAAGTTAAACTCAAGGTCAGGGCTCTATGGTTTTGTAATGCTTTTTGACACATCATTCATTTAAGCCTTAAAATAACCCAGTGAGGTAGCTTTTATTATAATCATCATTTAACAGATAAGGAAACCAAGCCTCAGAGAGGTTAGCTGACTTGCTTAGTATCACACAGTCAGAGTTGGAATTTGAACCCAGGCCATTGAAAAGCTAGAGTGAGTTTTACAATTTTGCCCCACCCGCCCTGTCCACTGTTTTACAAAATGTGGACCCTTGGATCTTCCCACATCAGCCCTCCCTGGGTGCCTGCAAAAACGCAGCTTCCTTGGCCCCCAGCCCACTGTGAGTGTGGGGAATCCAGTGCCTCATATCTTTCTTATGTACAATAAAATCTGAAAAGCTGGGCTTCCAAGGTTTATATCTGTTGGAATTGGTGGTGGGATCGTACATTTGGTACATGCCCATGAGTCTGAATAATTAGCAACTCAGGATAGATTTTGGAGAACAAATTTTTATTATCTACCCATAAACCCACAGCTCAGGATCAGATCAGTCAAAGTATGGTAAGAATATCACTGGTATCACATGAGATGAGTTTAGATGGTATGTCCCTGGACATGTTTTAACAGTTATGTAATTATTTTAAAGTATATTAGGAAAACGAGCACATCACACTTGTGGTTTAATGGATGTTATTGCTCAGAGCTTTCTAAGTATGAAAAAGGAGTGGATTTAAAGTTGATATAAATATAAATATGAATGTTAGTACAAGCGACGTGCAGATATAGCAAACCAAACTTGTAGAGGTGGTAAATGGAATGACAGATGTTTGGGAAACATTGTCCCAGCTGAAAGAGTAGATAGCTCTTAGGTTTATTTATGGATCAACTAACTCAATAAATGTGTGCTTCAGTGCCAAGTCATCCTGAAGATTTGCCTGATAATTAGGACTACTAGAAGAAACATAATAAAAAATTTTGTTTTGTTTGCCCCCTTCCACTGCCAGCTCAATTGCTTTCATTTTTACTGGGCTAACAGTAAAAATCTCTCTCTGGAATTTGTCAATAAATTTAAGAATGAGATCGGAATGTCATGTTCCATAATCCAGTTACAAATTGTAATAAAATATTTTTAGGAACTATGAGAAGAAGCAACACAGTTGATCAGTTTCCATTGTTGAGAAAATAGAACGAGGCCAGGAAGAAGGAACGTGACGGAGTAGTACAAACAGTACTGGATAGCTTCGTGACTCTGTATAACCTCTGAGTGTCAGTTTCCTTATCTGTAAGGATAAGAGAGTTTGGATTAGATTGTTAAGTCTCTAAATTCCTTTCTTTCTAGAACATTCTTCAATTCCATTTTTATCCAAAAGGATTTGATTCTGGCCAGCCTTTAGGAAATTAGGACACTGTAGTTTTAATGTAATCATCCTCCTTCCTCTGGCTCCATCATCAACATTATCATCATCAGCGCTCTGAACCTCTCCTCTTGTTTCTCCCAGCCTCGTCCATGTACACACAATAGCTAGATCTCGTCTTTAAACGTTCTGAAGCAAAACAAAATGGAGAGGGTCCTGTACTCACTTTAATTATTTTACAAGTTAGTACAGTGATTGAATTCTGAATCCTCAACAAAATTTCCCAAAGGGCTTTGGAAAGGAAGTGGGATGCAGTGTATGGGAAAGGCTTTATTACGTTTGACCTAAGTCTTAGTTTATATTTCTTAAACTGAGTATTAGTGTATGAAAAGGGAAGCTCGAGCATGATCTTCCAGAATCCATGGCTGTAATCCATTGTTGATAGCTTGGCCTCACGATGTGTCTATTACATCAGAGTTTGCAAACACAGATATCTTCATGGGATAGTTAACAAGCTAGGCAGACATGGAAAGGGGCTGTGGAGAACTGGATTAGAAAAAAAACCCTGCTACTGCCTGTCTGAGCTATAGGCCTCCACTTTGTAACCACTGTAATAGAAAAGTGTTATCTTCTCTCTAGGGAGGAATTATTGCTTAATAATATGAAGATTTAGGCTTCTGCTTCTGGAAAGATGGAGCAGATGTATTTTTTCTTCACGCTATATACAACTAGAAACCCTGGATATTATCTTTAAAAGAAACATAAGAATTCTCTGAAAGAGAGTAGAAGACAGACTGATCAGGGACCTCAGAACCCAAGGAACAACAGGGCGGTAAAGTCTCTGCATTTTGTTTTTGTCACATATGTCCCAGACTTATCGCCGAAGAAGCCAGCAACCTAGAAATGCCAACAGGCACAGACAACAAAAGCCTCTCCTCTCTAGTCAAAGGACCAGGAAAGGGGCAGCCAAGAAAAAAGGAAACTCTTAGACACCAGCCACTATACTGCAGCCAAACACCGCAGAAAAAGTTGTGGCCCCACACCCACCCACCAACAAGGCCAAGTGGGGAGCCTAGATTCCACCCCTGCCAGGCTGTAACGAGGCAGTACCCACACCCTCCCTTTCTCTGCTGGAGCAGCGTTAGAGAAAGCCAGCTGAAACAGAAGGTTTAAATAAGATCTCATGATACTCCAAATGTGCAGATTTCCATTAAACATCACTCATCAGACCAAGAATCAGAAAGATCTTAATCTGAATGAGAAAAGAAAATCAATAGATGCCAAAACCGAGATGATAGAGATGTTCGAATTATGTGAAAAAGCTTTTAAGAAGCCATCATAAAATTGTTTAATAAGCAATTACAAATATGCTTGAAACAGTGAAAACGTAGAAAGTGAGAGACAAGAAATAGAAAGTTTCAATAAAGAAATACGAGATAAAGGAGAACCAAATGGAAATTTAAAACTGAAAAATACAGTAACCGAAAATTTAAAAATTCAATGGATGGATTCAACAGCAGAATAGAGAAGACAGAGAAAAGGGAATTACACGGAGTAAAAAAAAAAACGATGCTCCCAAAGGGTCATGTACTGTATGTTTCCAATTATATAACCGTCTTCAGAAGACATTATAGAAATGGAGAACAGATTAGTAGTTAACAGGGGCTAAGAAGAGGAGGGACAGGTGGGAAATGGATGTGGCTGTAAAAGGACAACATTGGGGTCCTGGTGGTGATGAAATGGTTCTGTGTCTTGACTGTGTTAGTGTTAGCATTCTGGTTCTGATATAGTTTTTGCTAAACTACCATCAGGGAAATCAGATGGCACGGTACGTGGTGCACGGGATCTCTCTGTATTGTATATAAAATCAGTTTTGGTTAGTACTTAATAAGAACTCATGCTATAGCAGAAATATGAAACATATAGTTATGCTTTGATATATAAAACGAAATACAGGAGGAATACATTGTAATTGCTGAGCACCAATCCATTCCATAAGTGCAATGTGAGCACCCGTTCTGTGCAAAGAGTGGGGCTGCATGGAATTCATAGAGGGGAAGAAGACACCGAAAAATACAGCACCAGTTGGACTGTGGTGAGCGTAAACAAGGTGTGGTGGGAGGAGGGACGGGGCGGGGCAGGGCATTCCAGGAATTAAGCCTGAGGGCCTTTATCAGCCTCCTCCACTAAAACCAGGCAGCTCATATTTGAATACCCACTCCTCTGTTGCCGGCTTTCTGATCTTGGGTAAGTTCCTTCGCCGCTTGCTGCCTCAGTTTCCTCATTTGTCATTTGGGGATAACAGTAGGATCTCTTTCTCCAGAGGCTGGGAGGGTTGCGATAACATGTAAAGCGTTTAGCACAGTGCCTGGCGTAGAGTGCACCTTGTTGGTAATTGCATTACTGGTTCTGGCTTGCGTCTGAAAACTTTCTGAAATTTTCGTACTGTTGGGGACTTAGGGGTGTCAACTGTTACCTTCTAAAGAACTCAGACAGGAGCCGAACAGATTTAGACCACGATAATCGATCAAAGCTGGCTTGGAGGGCCACAGTGGGCTCAGAATTAAACACAATCCCCCAGAGAGAGCCCTGGACAACTGCGGCCTCTCACTTGGGGCAGGACCCACACAGGCAAACTCCCCGTGGGTGGGAGAGACGAAGCTGTCCCCTCTGGGCAGGCTGGACACAGATCACAGAGAGCCCAGACGGGCATAATGGCTCCTTTACCAAATCCACTCGGAGCAAGTGGTCGTCTCGAATGCTCGCCTCTCTGGGGCAGAGTGCCCCGAAGGATGATTTGCATGGGACCCGAGGCCAGAAGAAGGGCATTTTACCCCCAATCCAAACTTTTATACGAATCTGAATTTTGGCGTTTGGGGAAAAATTCACTGTTTTCCATTGCTATTCACAATACACTCTTAGAATACTTCTGACACTGGATATGTGGGTGTTTTTTCCCACACCAACCAATTCTCCTACACCAGCGGGGTGTCCTACAATTCAGTTCGGACACTAACCAGACTTATTGCAAACCCTGGAGTTCAAGGGCTCGGTCCCACGAGATTGTCCCTCAGTCGCAGAGAGTAGGTGTCCAGGTCCCACACCACTTTTGCCAGGTGTGGCTACAAATTGGGGGTTCCTACGACCCCCTCCTTGAATTTGATCATTTGCTACATCAGCTCACAGAACTCAAGGAAACACGTTTACCATTTTATTAAAGGATGTCTTAAAGGACACAGATAAACAGGCGAGGTCTGAAGGTGGGGTCCTGAGTGCAGGAGCTTCCGTCTCCATGAGTTGGGGTGTAGCACCCTCCCAGCATGTAGATGTGTTCATTCCAGAAGTTCTCTGAACCCCATACTTTTGGAATTTTTACGGAGGTTTCATCACATAGGCATGGTCCATAAACTCCTTTTCCAGCCCCATCTGCCCTCTTGGGAGTATGTGGGGGGTGGTGGCACTGAAAGTTCCAAGCTTCTAATCATGACTTGGTCTTTCCCATAACAAGCCACCATCCAGGATTCCACCCAAAGTCACCTCATTAGAACAAAGACACTTCTATCGTCCAGGAAATTCCAAGGGTTTTAGGAGCTCTGTGTCAGGAACTGAGGTCAAAGACCAAATATTAGAACAAAAGATGGTCTTAGCACCGTTCTTTACAAGAGTTTTAGGGGCTCTGTGTCAGGAATGGGGGTCATTTCACAGTGCTTTTTCTTGATTTAGTGAAAGCCATTTAGAAGTAGGTAAATTTTTAGTTACCTTTCGGGCAGTCTACCTGCTTTGTTAAATAGATTAAGATCATTATTAACTTTTTTGTACCTTCTAGATTCCTGGCATGTGTAGGAGTTGAGAGAGGGGATTGAGGCATGTGAAGAGGGTTGTGTAAATCGGGGAGGCCGCGACCCATCAACTCAGAAAGGTCACGTAAAGAGTACTGATGCTAACGAGTCCCACGTCCTGAGTACTTACCCACCCAGATTCAGTTATGGTACCCGATTTAACCCAACCACCTGCGAGGGAGATGTGCTCAGCATCACTGATTTAGAGAAGAGGAGACTAAGACTCTGCTGGCTGGTGTGGCCGTCAAGGGTCTGGTGGGGCGTAAATGGTGGAGGTGGGATTTGACTCCCAAGCTCATGCTTTTAACCACTAGGCCGATTTGCCTCCCGAAGCGTGAGGTGGGAGGATGTTTTGTGAAGTCTTCCCATGAGGCTTAGATAAATGACTCTTATGGTTTTAGAACTGGTCAGGACCTTGTACTCACTCAGTAGACTCCTCTCCTTGTGTATGTGTAGAGACCAAGGCCCTGGGTTGGCTGGGGAGAACTTGCTGGCTTCAGGCCTCCTGACTTAAAACAACTGCTCTCTTCTCCAGCTTTGATCAGAATCTGATTCTAGGATAAAAAAAAAAAGAACCTCTGTGTGTGTCTGAAATAGTTTGTTTCAGGAGTGGTATCAACTAAACCAGGGAGAAACACTCGGGTATCAACTTAGAGACCTTCAAGGGAGCCTCCACTGACCTTCCTGGTCTTATACCAGGAATACTAAGGTGTTCATTACAGTAAAGAATTATGTAACTGTAAAAAGCACATTGTCTGCTTTTTCGTTTTCAATTGTTACTATCACTTTTTAGACAAAGCGTCAAATAATTGTAGTTACAGAACAAACATGAAAATAATGGTTTGCTAGAGCAGAGGTTTGGAGGTAGACAGGGGTATTGGGGGAAGGGGTAGTGGTGTTGATTTCTTCGCCATCCCTAAAAGAGATTGTCTGTACGTTTGAAGACTGTAGTTTAAATGTGTTAATTATAGCGACACCAAGCTGAAGCAGTGCAACAGACTACCTGGGTTTAAATACTTGCTCAGTCACCTCGAACTTGACCAGATTACTTAACTGTGCCTTAGTTTTCTCATCAAAAATGGGGCCGATAATAGTTTTTATCTTATTTACAAGGTTATTCTGAGAAGAAAATGAGTTAAAACACACGAAGTGCTTAGAAGAATGTCTGGTGCCTAAAAAATCATTTCATGAGTATTTTTTTTTATGATGCAGCTGCTGCCGAAGGAGACAAAAGAACTAAAAATTAAAATTTCAATCTGCACAGATTAGGAAGAGGGAGATAGCTTGAGAAAGCTTACTTTCTCATCTTTTAAAATGGAAGGTCACTAGCTATTCCTTAAAGTTGACAAATCAAGAAGTCAAGGTGGAACCATATTGTATATATGGTTGTGGAGGCGAGCCTCAGAATTAAAAATAGGTCTCATTAAACATGGTTAGCACTGAGGAATGGAGCTCGGGGAGCAGAGGTTTTCTATTTTGCATTTTTATTGCTGTCTATGTCCCATTTTGAGTTTTTAAAACTCATATAAGCATGTATTCTATACCAGCTTTATTGAGATATCATTAACAAACGTCACATATTTAAAGTAGACAATTTAATAAGTTTTGATAAGTACACTTGCGAAACTGTCACCACAATTAAGATGACAAACATATCCATCGCCCCGCCCCCCCCCCAAAAAAAAGCCAGGTTTAAGCTTATTAGTCTAAATAGTCTATGTTTAGGAAATTATGGGCTTTAATTCTCTTTGAGCTACAGCATCACATAATTCAGAAAATCTTTTTTATTTCAAAGAGTATTTTAACGATGATATAGTGATACAGTCTGTATTTTCCTAGTCATGTGATCTTATCCATCCTGAGTAAAACCTATACAGCTAATAAGAACCTCTAGTGTTTTTTGTTTTTTTTTTTTAATGATATGTTTTCCATAGAACAGCCAATGATTAGATGATTAGATTTCAGACTCTGGAATGGGAAACAGACGATTCGGGTCTTACTCAGACCATTACCACTATTTGCTTTTCAAAAGTTCCTCTGACGCAGGCCTCCTAAATGCATACGCTGCATTTCAAGTAGCATTCGCAGGCTACCGGCGGCGCTGGAAGAATGTCACTGAAATTATTGTCCCCGTTCAATAAACCTTGGCCTTCCCTTTGCAGGGGCAGCAGTTGGAGCCTCCCTTCCCCTCCCCTGCCATCCCAGACCAGCCATCTACCTCTTCTTACCTGGAGCTGCTAGGTGGGAAGAGGGAGCTGGGTGGGGGCTGGGGAGCAGGATAGGCACCCTTCTCTCGGTGGGGTGGCCTCACTGGGGAGTCTAATTCTGGAGTGCAAGTTGGAAATATAATTTCTACAGAAACTAGGTTAAGATTTGTGGTTAGCTAGTTTTTATGACACCGTTAATGCTATAGCTGAGCCGTGTGCTCTGGGTCAAATGTGGGAGCTTTTGTGGTTTTTTGGTTTTTTGTTTTGTTTCTGTGGGCTGATTTGGGAGCAGAACTGCCCTTTTATATCATTGTTTCTCTGGGGAAAATGCATTTCAGTATTCCAAACAGACACACAGATGAACTTTTCAAACACTGCCTGTTCACAGTGATTTGTAATAGCACTTGACAGAAGGGGTTTGTGTTTAAAATAATGTCATTTGTCTTAGCCTAAGGGCGATAAGTTTCTCTAAACCATAGACTTGCCTGAAAATTATAGGACAAATGTGTTAGGATTGATTTGCTATCGAATTAAACTTACAGGGCAAATGTGTTAGGATTGATCTGGTTGATTTTATGTAGAGGATTATGATGTTTCTTAGGGAATGGGCTGGTGAGCTTAATGGCATCTTACGCGGGTCAGTAGTAACACATTTGTGATGACGATGTTCTGTATTTTAACTAACAGGTTTTCAGGAGGCCTGATATAAGGGTAAGGATATTCGGCTTTTAGCAGATGGGCCTCCTACTTGTGTGTCTCTGTGCTTTATCAAACACTTAGTCTATTTAGTGTTCTTTACCTTCTCACTGGTTTTTATGAGTCACCCAGATCAATTTGCTCTGCTGTGTCATAGCTTTAAATGTTCACTAGAAACGCTTTATTTGTTACAATGTTTATATGTACAATAAAAGCCAGTGTGTGTGAGGGCAGGATGCTAAAATTGTTACCAGTGTGTAATACTGACTTTTCGTTGTGTTTCATGAATTCTGACCAAATGGATCTTTGTGGCAGGGGCTCACAAGGCTAGGCCTACAGAGTCCTCTTTTAACCTTGTTTATCATGTAATTCATGCTAAAGAATTTAGCAATGACAGCAACAACAAAGCGGTCAGTTGTCGTCCATCCTATCTAAGTAAGATCTTAAGTCACCTTCATGTCTGCATGCTGAATCCAAAAAGCAGAAGTTCTAATCCTGAAGATAAGTTTAGCAAAATCGGTCCATTTTGGAGTTCTTAAACCACAGATGTAGCTATTACATCTAGTGGGTTTATAGCTTATATTTTTCTCATGATTTTCCTTCCCTTTATTTCAGAATATTCATAAAGCAAGACAAAGATTGGTAATGTGCATGTATTTAAGCCTGAGTATCAGATGTTGAAAATTAACCTATTTCCATTAAATGAAAACAATGGATTTTGACAGAATAATTTAGTGACTTCAGTTTAAAAATTTGAATCTTGTTGAAGCCAGTGAAGTCGTACAAAAATAAGCAGGTTAACTTAAATTCTTAGGATTCTAGTTGGTTTATCTTTGTTTAAATTTGTTTTCACCATGTTTTCTTTCACTCGTGAGAATCATTTTCTTTGATTCACATTGTTAAATATTAGTGTTTGGCTTTACACTTGCATGGACTTTGAAATGCTGTGTTTTTTTTTTTTTGTTTAGTCATTCATTTGTTTTTAAAATTTTTATCAAAGAATGATTCCATTTTCTTTGTATTTAAAAAAACGGAAATTTCAAAAAACTGGCTGCACTTTAAAAATTACCCTGCTTCGAAGGGTAGCAGTACCAACTATGTACTAAATTCAATCTGATAATAAAGAATAAAAATGTATTAAGTAGCTATTTTACTTTATTGACAAAAATGAAAGGTGGAGAATAGTAAATTCATTTAAAACTTTGCTACTTTTTCACTGGTTGCCTTTCAAAGAAATATAGTTTTTGGAACCATAGTTTCATGAAGGAAAATATGTTATCTTTGCTAAATTTTAATATTTTCAGCCTTAGAGACTTGATGCAGCTTTTAAAAGGGGTTATAATTTTGTCAACTTCAGTGTTCATATTCCTTAAAGCATCTGCTGAACTAAAAGTCCATTTTTTAAAGGTTCAAAAACTGATTCCATGAAGAAATTAAATTAAGAACAGTATACCTTTAAAGGAAATGGAAAAAATTAAAGATATGTGACCTGTTAGCTGTTTCTTTGAAGCACATTGATACTGTAATTAGAAATATTAAGCCCGATCCCATCTGATCTCGGAAGCTAAGCAGGGTCGGGCCTGGTTAGTACTTGGGTGGGAGACCATCTAGGAAGACCAGGTGCTGTAGGCGTAAAAAATAAAAAAAATAAGGGATTATAAACTGACAAGGTCCTTGCAATCTGTGAGGTCAACCAAGGGTTGCCTTGCCTAAAAAAAAAAAAAAAAAAGAAATATTTAATATGGTATTGATTCATGATTCACAATATTTACTTAGCAATTAGCAATAGGTACCAGATTATATGTATATGTATACGTATATGTTTATCTCCAGCATGAGATATGTGCATGTGCACGTTTGTGGAAATTTTGGTAATGACAGTGGAGTTGACCGCTGACTAATTCTTGAGAGCATACGGATACTTACTGTGTTTAAAATACATGTCTGTGGACTGCCTTTGTATTTTGGCTTGATTTTTGCCCTTTACCTGGTTACCGTGGTGTGCTTTATTTTCTATGAGCATATCATATGTCTGTTATTTTGTTTCTTTGCTACCTGCTATGGTATGCATTGCTTGATTTTAAAAAGACAGTGCATTCTTTGAAATCCATGATGTTTTTGCTTTTCATTTTTCTACCCCAACACAAACACAGAATAGATATTCCATTTTAGGCTGAGGATGCTATAGATGACCTACACTTTGTTTTCTTACCTCCAAGAGGTGAAATGTTGTGATTTGCAAAGCCGTGAAAGGTGTGTCGACTTTTACATGCTTACTGTCTCTTTAAAAAAGAACTTCTGTCCTTTCACCTGTCTGTTTGCACGTGTTTCTCTTTCTCCTCTTTGCCTTTTCTTGTCCATGCACCTGGTGCTGTGCAGGAGATTCAGGAAGAACACAATGGCTACCCTTCTGAAGCTGAAGCTGAGCAGGTGGCAAGTTCTACGTGTTCATCTGTTTGTAGCTACAGATCGTGTATTTAGAAGCCATTTCATCCTAGATTTCTAGACGATAAGCAAATGCTTTTACCACTATAGTAGTGCCCTCCTGTCCAAGTTTGGTAGATTCCATTATGACATTATTTGCAAAAATTGGTTTATCCAACATTTTGTCAACCAGCAATTTGTTCACCTGTACTTCTCGGTTTTCCCACAGAGGGGTTATTGATGAGTTAATGAGCCTCAGTCACGACAGGATTCTCAAATGCCTTTACAAAGACTTAGAGGGGACAGATGCGTACGCAAAGGGTGCTCCTTGAGGGTGTGGACTTCGCTTCATTCAGATGAGCATGGTCTCTGCCCAGCACAGTGCCTCGTACTTGTCAGGTATTTGTGGAATGAGTCCGTGTAGTTCGTATTTATTAATCAGAAGAAAAAAACCTCATTCGAGTACCCTTGAGTGCTTATTCTTTGCTCAGTACCTCTAGACCCTCTGGAGTCTTTTAAAGCAACAGAACTTTCCCCAAAGCTCATGTAGAAACTCAGTGTGTTACAGGGGTAGAAGTGCCGCTCCAGAAAAATGTGGCAAGCCCCTGTGCTCAGCTGTGCCTCTGCCCAGCCCGCCCTCCTTTGGTGACTCTGGAAGCACCTCGAAGAGCCCAGTTTGAGAGCCACTGCTTTCAGCATGCAGCCATTATAGAAACTGCCCACCCGGCAGCTTAGATTCAGATGAGAAAGTAGCGGAGAGGCCAGGGACATCCCTTGGGCTCAGGTCCTCGGGGACAAATTCAGGGAGCTGGTGGGCCTTCAGTCGGACCTTCAGGGTCTCAGGAATAGGGTCTGGATGAGATCACCAGAGGGAATTCCTCAACTGGGCAGTGCTTGGAGCAAAGGCACAAAGAGGAATAGGTGTGTTCATCAGATCAAATTTCATTCACAAGAATATTCCATTCATTGATTATGCTGTACATGGGTTGGATAAATCAAGGGTCAAATCATGTCCTGTGCAACTTGGTAGTTGCAGTCAAAGCTTAATGTAGCACAAGTGTGAGTCCCATTTCCTAACACCAGCTTTATAAAAGGAATCTACTGTACTCACAAAGCAATGAGCCTTTAAAACTATTCTCCTCTTGAAATTCTATGCTAAAGTTAAATGTGTTTCCTTGAAAAAAATAAACCTTTTATGGGGAAATCTGAAGCAGTGGGATCATTTATTTGTTTTCTTCTGGTAATTGCTTTTTCATCTCTTAAAAATCACATCCCAGATTTAGTTATTATTAGTGAGAGGTTTGTCTCACTATGTCTCACCAGTACAGTCATGCATCATATAAATGCACAGGTATGAGACGTGGTTCCATAGTGTAGCGGTTAGCACGTCTGTTTTACACACGCAAAGTCCTAGGTTCACGCCCCGGTGGAGCCACGGTCCATGGTCTATGGCCATGCCAGCCTGAACAAGCCCGATGTCTGATCTTGGAAGCTCAGCAGGGTCAGGCCTGGTTAGTACTTGGATGGGAGACCACCTAGGAAGACCAGGTGCTGTAAGCATAAATAATAATAAATAGTAAAAAATAAATAATAGTAAAAATAGTAAAATAGTAAAAAATAAATCACAGGTATTTCAGGGCCAAATTCAACAAGGCTTTCGGAAGAGAAGAGAAACGTTTGCTCTTCATCCTCTATCCTGAGAGCCTTATACATTCTCAAAATGGTCCCAATCACCACTATCTCCCATCTGCAACATTCTGCTAGCTTGTCCTGGGTTAAGGACTTTAAGCTGTTTGATGTTTCGCTATAGGGCTTAAAACGAGCCTTCCTTCTCCCCACTCCTCACAGATACAGTTGATTAGAACAGCTTGCTTTAGTAAACATATTTCAAATTAACCAGCCACATTTATTTTTAAATATGAGTTAAGGAATTTAAGTCTATAAAATATATGATAATATTTAGCCATTAAAATGAGCTTTAACAGTGTAATATTTGAAGTGATGTAATACTTGGATTTTGATTAAAATAGTTTTCTCACTTTGTAACTATATTATAAAATTAGTCTCTAGTTCAGCCAATATATTAAAGAAAGCCAACTTCCAAATTAAGGCTTCTATTAAGATTTGTGATTTTTTTTTAGTGTTTCTAAAACTAAACGTTTGAAAGTATAAATATTGGTTTATGTTTTATTGTGTAAAAGATATATTTCTAAGTCAGGTATGAGTATAACCATGAATATACAAATACCTTTTCAAGTCCCATTTAATAGTTCTCTACATTCCTAAAATTTTGGGCCGAAAAGTGTCTTAAACACTGATCTGGACTAAAAATTCAAATGGAATGAAATTATTTGGAGGGAGTAATGAACCCTAATCTGTGTTATTTTAACCGTCTGTCTTGATGAGGAAGACAGACCCCATCATATTGTGCCCTACCCGTCTGTACAACAGACAAGCCCTGACCAACATTTAGCATTGAATTTGCTCTTTATATTTTGACTTTTTTTCTTTATTTAAAAAAAATTATGAAACTACCTTGTGTAGTGTTTTTAAATTGACCTTTAAGTCCCTTTAATAAAACGTAATGAAATATTCTTATAACTATGAAAAATAGTTATTTTGAATTTTCAGTAATTTCCGTTAGAATTATAAAAGCTATCAGTTTTTATTGTTTTGTGTCACGAAATCATGCTGAAAACTTAGTGATGTCCAATTTGTTTTCCGCTGAACACTCCTGATGTTAACAAGTCTTTTTTTGGAGAAAGCAGCCCCTGATCAAGTAGGTATGGGAAATGTAGCATACTCTAGCGCCCTCTTGCTGGTGTGGAGTGCATATTAACACACTAAAGACGTCTCACTAAAAACAAACAAACAAAAAAAAAACACCAAACACAGAATTTAACTTGTTTTCTTTATTCCTGCATTTCCCAAACTTTCAAAAACAAAAAACAAAAAAAAAAAACAAGACCTATTCACATCTCTTTGGGATTTAATACTGTATGAAACATAGCTTTGGAATCGCTGGGGGTTTAAACACCTTATTCTTATTCATGACACATTGTGTCAGACATGCCAAAGAGAAAGTGACCAGTTTCTTTGGCAGCATTTCAGGGGGTGGCAGTACCTTGGAATGGGCCCTGAGTTCAGGCTCTGGTCACCAGCTTTGAAGTTCGAGAGCACTATTTTCTCAGCTCCCCTGAGTTCTCTGGCACTATGTAACCAAGCTCACAAGAGACCGGCTACTGGAGCACAGTGCCGATCTGGACGTGAGAACTATGGGCGTGTACCTACATTTATACCCAGGCACTTTATCATAGCCAGCCATCCAAGACATCCTTTTCCTAGTATCATTGTAGCCAGAAAACCCAATACCTTATTAGCAATTTGCTTGATGAGCGTGGAATCAGCACAGAGTGAATTGGCTTGGGAGAAGCCTGAGGAACATACCACTCCACAGTCATGACTGAAATACTTTTGTCTGCCAGATGAGGGCGCGCTCTCTTGTGGCCTGGGTGGGATACACACTGATAAGCTCCTACACTTTGTGCACACACATGGTGTAGCTGGGCTGCAGTACAAAAGCCTAGGGCTTTCCTTG
Source organism: Pteropus alecto (assembly GCF_000325575.1). Classification (NCBI taxonomy): domain Eukaryota; kingdom Metazoa; phylum Chordata; class Mammalia; order Chiroptera; family Pteropodidae; genus Pteropus; species Pteropus alecto. The sequence continues at coordinate 284,211 of NW_006430739.1, read as the reverse complement.
GTAATATCACTGCCCTGAGACCCCTCCCTGGCTACCTTAATAAGACTTCGAGGTTTTCCACGCTATCTCAGAGGCTGGGCCATTTCTACAGCTAGCTAAGCACCTACATCTAATGTTGATTTTATTTGTATTAGTTTCGTGTTCAGAAGGTAACCTTTTTTTTTTTTTTTTTTTTTTACTTTATTTCCAAATTCTGGAGGCACCTTATAGTAGCTGTCTGTATAGTGATTAAAGTATCTATCTGTCATGTCAAGCCATTTCTGTATTAATGCTTTCTAACTGTAAACTTTAAATATATGTAATAATTTGCTAGAATATGCGGCATGGTGTCCTGTGATGCTGAGCTTTGAAATTGTCTTGTAATGGGTGGGGGCATACATTTCGCACGCTTCTGTAGCTTTGTAGCGAGAGCACAGAACAGTACAATTCTTCCTGGGTATATAGATAGAAAGTGAGACTTACTCCTGTTTGTCTTTTTGCCAGGCTCTAAGGGATGGAAATAAGCTGGCACAGATGGAAGAAGCACCACTTTTTCCAGGAGAATCGATCAAGGCCATTGGTAAGTTTAATGCATACACTTTGCTTATGGAGATCCATAAAATGACCCTTTCCTTGTGAGCACCGGTGGTGTATGTGCTAAAGATCGGCCAAAGTGATTAAATTAGGGGACAAATGGGCGAGGTCTATTCATTCTTATTAATGTGCTTATAACCTTAAGAGACTGAAGACTGTACAGGATCACTTTAAATTCCGATGAGTATTAGTTGGCATTACCAACAGAAGGGGGCCCCAACTTTTTCTGATGAACTGAAGGCTGATCAGACACTCACTGTAATGTCAATTCCACTGCTTTCTTGGATTCCTTCACTGTCAGGAAAATGTATCAAGAAAGCACAATTTTGGTGCAAGAAAAGGGCATGTGTTGCCAGCCTGGATTGTCAGGGCGATGGCCTGAGGGCTCCCACATCCCCTCACCGTGGACTAGCAGGCATTTCAGCAGGCAGTCCACTGCGCTGTGGGTGAATGGGTGGGCAGCTGGGTGCGCTGTTTTCACCTCTCAATTGCTGGGGTTGGGGAGGACAGCCAGCTTTGCTAAGTTGCCTTCTTCCCATCCAGAGCAGTCATCTTGTGTCAAGAACGTTTGAGTTAGCAGACTCTTCTACCAGGGACTGCAAACAGCAACCCCCACTGAATAAATACCTCATCTGTGTGGCTCTGGACCCTGCTTATCTTGTCCTTCATTTTGAAACTCTTTCTTTGGCTTCTGGAACTTCATTCACTCCCGGCGGTCCTCTGGCCTCTGGGAGTTCTTCCAACCCTGTCTCCATGCCGCTTTGGGGACTGATCTGTTTAAAACGCAGAGCTAATTATGTCATGCGTCTGCTTCTTCTGCTGACATCAGACTACACAGATTTAAAGTGAATATGAAGAGTTTTGACACGTTATATGCTTGAGGAATCCATTATCACAGTCAAGATAATGAACCTATCCATCTCCTCCCAGAAGTTTCTTTAGGACCCTTTATAAAGCCTCCCTCCCATGCCTTCTCCCCATCCCCAAGCCCTACAGACTAGATTATATTTTCTAGAGTTTTCTAGAAATGTAACCATTGAGTATATTCTCTTTCTTATCTAGCTTCTTCCACTCAGCATAATTTTGTTGATATTCACCCATATTGTGGCATGGGCCAACAGTCATTCCACTTTATTGCTGAATAGTATTCTATTGTATGGATGCACCACAGTTTGCTTGTCCCTTCGTCTGTTGATGGACATTTGAGTTGTTTCTACTGTTTGGCTGCTACAAATAAAGCTGCTGTGAACATTCATGAACAAGTCTTCTCTAGCCTCATGTCCCATCACCCTCATGCACTCTTGGATCGGGCCGCACTAACCTCCAACATCTGGCTACTCACTCCCTCCTTCTTTCCTCCTCTCCCTCCCCTGCTTCTCTGCTGAGTTAAGTTGATCCTTTTCTGAGCTCTTATCACATCGTATCCGCATGGCGATGATAGCATTTATCAGACTGTAGCGTAATGGTCATTTTCTGTGTAGTGTCACTCACAGGTCACGGGCTGCTTGTGGGCAGGAACTGTGTCTAGTTATACCTAGAAGCCTAACAATAGAAGCCACTCAGTACATAATGAGTTAGAGAAAAGTTTAACAGAAGTTTTTGGGTGGATGACAACTTTAGTACCTGTAATTGTTCCACGTGGACTCACCTGTAGTGGTGCACGTTCCTGTCATTCCAACGGAATGGCACTTTGGGAAGATGGCAAAGATGTGGTACCTTTGTGAGAGGTGAGGTTCTTTACACTCATAGGAATCAAATATGTTGTCGATATCATATTACATATGCTGATATTGATAGTCACAATAAGAAAATAATCAATATGGAAGGTGATAAGGAATTTGAAGCAAAGAAGTCTTTTTTCACTCCCTTGATGTGGTCCTGGTTTTTGTCATCTGTGAAGCAGCTGCCTCTGGAGGTGCCTTAGCAGACAGTTTTTAGCTGTAGTTTTCATTAGCAGTAATTTTTTAAGTGGTAGCCCAGAGTCTTTAGAGTTTAATTAATATGTTTTTGATATGATTAATTTATCACCCAAGGAGAAAGTTAACCAACCTGGAAAAAAGCGACAAATGCAGCTTATTAGGAGGCCCTTTCCTTAAAACCTCATTAAGTAGCAAATTAGAATTCTGTATAAAAAAATAGAATTTTATTAGAAGACTATCCATCCGTCTTTATTTCAAGTAATAACAAATTTAAAATTCTTAGGAAACTAGAATCACAGATATATATATTTGGAAACTAATGTTAAGGTGTCTTGAAGCACAAGCTGCTACTTTAAGTTTTTTCTTTCAGTGAAAGATGTCATGTATATCTGCCCATTTATGGGAGCCGTGAGTGGAACACTGACAGTGACGGATTTTAAGATGTACTTCAAAAATGTGGAGCGGGTGAGTTTTGTAAAGTGCGTTTTATTTGTAAAAACGCTTCAGAAGCAAGTAAACAATAAAGGAGTTAGAAGTACCCCCAAATCCCAACACCCTGAGGGAACCAGAGGGTGAGTTATAAGACATGCACATTTGCAAACCGATTTTGTATCTTGAAAAACAAAACAAAACGAAAGGCTGTTAAAGTAGCACTTAAACCTGGAGGGGAAGTTTAATTGTAGTCTGAACATGTTCAGCAAGCACGTTAGGAATCAGACTGCAGTTTCTTAGCGGGGGCAAACAGGAAATGCGAAGTAAAACAAATGTGTTTTCAGCCAGCAAAGACTTAAAATATGAAAACTCTGTTGACTGACACTAATTTGTAAACTCAGGACCCGCATTTCGTCCTTGATGTTCCCCTGGGAGTGATCAGCAGAGTTGAGAAGATTGGAGCGCAGAGCCATGGGGACAATTCTTGTGGTATAGAGATCGTGTGCAAGGTATGGTGCCAACATCGGTAAAACTGAACGGGGCAGTCAGCCAGGAACTTTCTCTGATACCCTTTTCCTGGACTTTTTTTCCAGTCAATCGTACTGTTAGGAACTGAGAGGTTTTCAGGACAGAGACCTCTTCAGATGTTGTGTCAACCAGCTCATACCATTATGTGAGCCCTTGAAGTGAACCTCTTCCTTCCTAATGAAGCATTCTAGTTAGCATGGACCTATAACCTACCTGCTGACATTATCTGTTACATTTCAGAGAAATCAAGTGAGAAGCACAGGTCCATATTTTTCCAATTTGTTGTTTTAAGACTGCTCTTCAGAACAGTGGTTGGTCAAAGACTTCCTAAAGGGACAACAATACAGTGACCCTTGAACAATGTGGGGCTTAGGGCCACCAACCGCCCGCACAGTCGAAAATCTACATATAACTTTAACTGTCTTGAACTTTTTAGTATATGTGCTGCCGAAGTGAGCACGACTTTCTTTAACTTTTTAAACTTTTATTCATCTTTTTAGTTTTTCGATTACAGTTGATATTCAGATTTATTATATATTAGTTTCAAGTGAACAGCATAGCGGTTAGACATTTATATAATTTACGAAGCGATCTCCCCAATTAGCCTAGTACCCACCTGGCACTACACATGGTTATTACAGTATCATTGATGATGTTCCCTGTGCTGTACTTCACATCCCCATGACCATTCTGTAGCCACCAATCGTACTTCTTAATTCCTTCGCCCCATGTATAACTTTTGACTCCCCCAAAAACTTAACTACTAATAGCCTACTGATGACCAGAAGCCTTACCAGCAACAGTTGGTTAACACATATTTTGTATGCTGTGTGTATCACATACTATATTCTTACACTAAAGTAAGCTTAGAAAAAAAATTAAGACAATCATAAAGAAGAGAAAATACATTTAGAGAACTTATTGAAAAAAATTTGTGTATAGGCGGAACCGCACAGTTCAAACTCATGTTATACAAGGGTCAACTGTATTCATAAATACCGTGATTAAAAACACAATTAAGTCTCTTGGCTATGTTGGAATTTTCACCTGACCTGTGTTTATTTTTGGTTTTGTTCCCATCCTCCAACGGGTTAAGTAGCAGTGTGTGTGGTAACTTTAGTGGCGACTAGTCCCTTAAGAAACACCTTAACTGATGTTTTTATTGAAAATAAACAACCCTCTCTGAAGTACTGGGAAAGGGGTCCTGCCTGCGGAATCATCGCGGTCCCTTCCAAACTTGGGGATTGGATTCCTGCCCATCCGTTTGCTTTAATTAGATCTCCGAGGACAGCTCCCTCTGGTTGGCCCTAGACTGCAGTTGAATTACTTTAAAAAAAAAAAAAAAAAGCCTTTACTGTTCCAGGTCACAAGTCTGCCGGTTCACTGGGCTCGCTGTGGGCACTACGTGGCTGTGCTGGCCCGTGATAAAGTGCAGTTGTCCCTTTCAGGCCACGGTTCCACATGCACAGGTTCCACATGCACAGCCGTATGAAGCAGCTGCAGAACTTCAAGCAGAGGGGTGAATTGATCAGCTCTGAAATTTTTGAAACATGTCATCTCCCTACTAAGAGCTCTTCAGTAGCTTCCCATCACCTTTAGGCTTGAGAGGAAACTCACCCATGGGTCTGAGTCTGACTTCTTTCTCTGCAGCTTCATCCCCAGCCACCGTCCCCTCATTCCCGCCATCCCATTCCTTTAGTTGCTCACAGTCGCA
>NW_006430739.1:266134-278877 GCF_000325575.1 Pteropus alecto | reverse complement strand
CCTCTCTCATCTTCACACATGCTCTTTCCTTTTCTTGCAACACTTTTCCCTCCGAGCAGTCCTAAATAGCAAGTGACCTCAGTACCTCAATCAGCCACCAAGGTGTACGTGTGTAGCCAGTGTAGCTTGGAGGGTGGGCACACCAGGAAGTTACATCATTTAAGCAGGTAACCTGTGGCCGTTTTACTAAGATATTTTTTATGACAGGGCGAGCAGTTGCTAATAGCTCCATTCAAACTGTTTTCCAGCATAGAATTACGGGGGCTGTGCTCTCAGCCCTCTCAGCTCATGTCCTAGAGCCTTGCAACGTGTGGGGTTTGTTTTTTTTTAAATGGGTGAGAGACAATTTAGAAGGGACGAAAACTAGGAAAAAGTAAGTCTTGCTCCACCCAACGCCCAGCTACCCTGTCGCACTCCCCACTGTTACCAGTTCCCACTGGTACCCTGTGCACATAAGATGCATGTCTGGCTTTTGACAATGTAACATATTACATATGCCGAAAATGACACATTATGTACACCGTTCTGCCGTTTCTTTTCTCCCCTTAACAATGTATCTTGGAATCCTTGACATCCATACGTAACAAGCCGTTTCTTATTTTTCACACTCTCTAGGATTGCATTAGCTGTGCTGTAGTTCATGTACCAGCCTCTGTTGATGGCCATTTACGTCGATTCCATTTTTTTGCTGTCGTACATATAATATCACAATAACATCCTCACTTTCCAAATTGCTCTTGCTTTGATCCGTCTGTGATCATATTTATTTTCAAATTTCATCTACTGTTAAAGAAGAATGGGCGTTTTGTGTTTAACTAACGGCAGAGGTTTCAGAAGGTCAGGGGGCATTCCTCAAAACGCCCCTGGGAAGAAAGTGCACCCTCAGAGCCACCTCGCTGGGATCGCTCCTGCCCACCTGAACTTGGCCTTTTGGCAGGCAGCTTGCATGCTGGGGCATTTTAAGAAACTGGGATGTGAAGAAAGAGCATTGTAATTTCTGTAAGGAAGTCACTAAGGGCCATAGTCTCTCCACGATGCATAGTCCTCGCTTTGAGTACAGGGGAGAAACCTCTGTCACATTCCTATTATATGGAAGGTGTGAGATCTGTGATCGATTCTTTTGGTAGTTTAGAGCTTACAACTGATTCTGTGGCATGTCTTTAGCAAGTAAGTGCACAGGACGGGAGGGCATATCCTTTACGTACTAACATTACTCTTGGTTCCATCTGATGAGTTTTTTTTTTTTTTTCCTCTAACGTGTCCCCTTCATTCCAGTTTCTTCACTAAATTTTTTAATAAACCTTGTTGGGGGTATTTTTGTTAATTGCCTTCTGTTGGAAAAAGAGTATAAAAGGAAAAATGAATAAAAATATCTTATGGAACTTTTTGTTGCATGGTGTCTGCCTCAGAGGCACTCAACACACGTTGAATAAATGAGTTTTGCTAATTGTTTAACAGGATATGAGGAACTTGCGACTTGCTTATAAACAGGAAGAACAGAGTAAACTGGGGATATTTGAAAACCTCAGCAAACATGCATTTCCTCTTTCCAATGGGCAGGTAAGTAGACTAAAATAAACCTCTTTTGCGTACCTTTGTGGGGGGTCCAAATTTTTCATGTTTAATTATTCCTTTTTCCAGAGGTTCCCTTCATCTATTTTCTCTCTGTTGGTGACTAATATTAGAATATTTAAAATTTGTCAGTTCTGTGTAATGATTAAGAAAACTGCCAATCCATTGCTTCAAAATTTACAAATTAAAATAGGAATCTTAATACATTGGGCTTATAACTGAATGAAAAGCTTTAATATTGGATATATGTGATAGCAAAGAAATACTGACATATTTTGTGCTCTTTGTATCCAGACACTCTTTGCATTCAACTATAAAGAAAAATTTCCAATTAATGGATGGAAAGTTTATGATCCAGTAGCTGAATATAAGAGACAGGTAAAGTATATTGCTTATCAAACTGAAAATAATAGGTTGAGCATCTTTTTCTTTTCTAAAAGGTTAGAAATATTGTGGAGAAGAAACCTTTTGAAACAAGTCGTCCGTAGGTATAACTTACCTAGCTGGTAGGTCCTTCATCTCTGGGATGCCCCGTGGTCCCTGTGCCAAACCTTTGACTATGTCACTGTGTGTTCATCCTTTTTCCAGAGACAAGTGGAGTACAGGGACTGGGGTTTAAAAAGCAAAATAACCAGATGGTTTTTATGAGATATTCTGGTAATGAGTTGATGAGTAAGGATCAAAACCAGTGGCGCACCTCGGGTATGGTCCATGGCTCCACCTGGGGCACGAACCCAGGACCTTCTGCGTGTAAAGCAGACGTGCTAACCACTACTCTATGGAGCCACCCCTAAATTATATTTTAAATACAGGACATGACTACCTCAGTCATGGCATTCCTCTACCAGAAGTTCTTTAGTACATTGTCAGTTTGAAGATATTCCAATAAGATTATTTTCATGACAATTAATCTTTGTCTCCACCTTATATTTGGTATGGTGATTTATATTACTTATTTTAGACATCTGTAAAAAGTTTCTGTGTCTCTAAAGGACTTCCATGAGTATTTTCGAAAACAACAGTATACTCATTCTTTTTAGAAAACATGACAGGAAATGTATAGGATTAGGATTCTAGTCTATAATTTTCATTTCGTAGTATGCTTAGAAATTCTTATGCTTCACTGGATGTTTTAAATGGATAAGGAAGGAGTTATATTCGATAAATACGTATTTAAACTTTTAACTAGTACCGCACAAATATAAATGGATTTTGGTAGAAAATAAAAAATGGATGCGATGCACGCTTAGTAATTTCTGAAAGTGTAAAAGCACACCTACCCCCACCCCTTCTTCTCTAACACCCTGCAGGGCTTGCCAAACGAGAGCTGGAAAATATCCAAAGTCAACAGTAATTATGAGCTCTGTGACACCTACCCTGCCATCATTGTTGTGCCAACTAGTGTAAAAGATGATGACCTTTCAAAAGTGGCAGCCTTTCGAGCAAAAGGCAGAGTCCCTGTAAGTAACAAACGTTGTCATTTAGATATAAACATCTGAGGTATTAGGTCTAATATGGAAAGAAGACAGAAAAAAAAATGTAGCAAACAAAATGGAAAGTCGAAAAATAAGCCTAAAAAACTGAGCAAGCATATCTTTGATTCTCAAGAACTGCCTGATTATATAAATTCTCTCTCTGCTGACTCTACCTTGCATGACTTCACATTACTAAGTGCATGGTAACTTCAGCTATGTGGCTCAAAATGTAGGAGGGAATAAGAATTAGCATGTTACTGCATTAACAGTTGACGTCACTGGTTTCACTGACTCATGCTAGAGAGAAGACACTCTTCCTCAGATGCTGAATGTAAAGCTGCAGCTTCACGGGAGGCACGCCATTACCAAAAGAAACATAGCAGCCAGCAGAGGGGGGATTTTTTTTTTAATTAATTTTTTTTTCAGTTCAACAGTAAGTCATATATACTTTACATTGTATGTTCACTGCCCATAGATTTTTTTCTGTCACCACATATTTGATCTCCTTTATCCGGACTACCTCCCCTCTCCCCCCACCCTCTGGTAACCACTAGCGTATACTCCATGTCCATGAGTCTCTGTTTGTCCTGTTCATTTGTTGCTTTTAGGTTTATATCCCACATATCAGTGACATCATGTGATTTTCAACTCTTTCTGTCTGGCTTATTTCGCTTAGCATGATTATCTCGAGGTCCATCCCTGTTGTCACAAATGGCAGTATTTCATCTCTTCTTATGGCTGAGTAATATTCCATTGTATATATGTACCACAGCTTCTTTAGCCAATCATCTATCATAGGACATTTCGGTTGCTTCCATGTCCTGGTCACCGTGAATAACGCTGCTATGAACATTGGTGTGCAAATATCTTTTCGGATATATGTTTTCAAGTCTTTGGGGTAAATAGAGAGCATATTTTTAAAACAGGTTTCTTGAGGTTTAATTGATATGCAAAACACTGCACTGTTCAATGTATACAATGTGGTGAGTTGGGACATATGTATACCCCCGTGATACTGTCGCCAGGACCCAGGAGGGAGTGAATGTTTTTTGAGCCCAGAGTTTGCCATCTGGTACAATCCTGGGTCTCTTGACCACTGGAGGAAAAACCGGAGGTTTGGGGAAAAGCTTTAGATTTTATAACAAACTATATGTTCACTTTGTCCTCACCTGGCCACATATATCATTGTTAAGATACAAAGATATTTTTAAATTAGGAGACAAAAATCAAACAGGAATGCGGCTCGATGTTAGTAATCTTTTGACTTCGTTTCTGTTTTTCTTAGAATTATAGAAGTTCAGAGGTACAAGGGGACTTTGGGAGCTTATCTAGTCAGACTTCTTTGAACTTGACCCAAACATTGAGTCCCCTAGTGACTATCATGCTGTGATTGGCCTGACCCCTCATCTTTGAGGAAAATATGCAGAGGAAACTGTGCTAGAGAAGAAAACTTGTTTTTGCTACCTGGTAATTAGAATACATATTTTTTTAGGAACTGCACTCACCATATCTGTTCTTTACAAACACTAGGTGCTGTCATGGATTCATCCAGAAACTCAGGCGACGATTACTCGTTGCAGCCAGCCACTTGTGGGTCCCAATGATAAACACTGCAAAGAAGATGAAAAATACTTGCAGACGATAATGGATGCTAACGCGCAGTCTCACAAACTTACCGTCTTCGATGCCCGGCAAAACAGTGTCGCCGATACCAACAAGGTACATTCTCGATGTCATTGCCGAACCGGTGGGTCTTGTCTTCTGTACTGTGTGTAAATCATTACGCAGTTCCAATAGCCTGTTGCACTTGAGGAGCCTGCGTGGGGCACGTAAAGCTCTGGAGCTCAGAAACAGACAAGTTGAGGTTGAGACTGGGGCCCAGCGGCCTCTTGGGTGGTGGTTACAGCCTGTATGGATGGCTGAGGTCTCCGAAGGCCTCTAAGTCTCGTGAGCAGGGGCCAAGCACCAAACCCTCAGAAATGTTGTCTGTGGAGGGCAAAAGAGGGACTCTGTGAAGGAAGGAGGGGTCCACATGCTGGGAGGAGACCCGGAAGAGGGCGGGAGGGGTCCTAGATGTGAGGAGGGGTCGGGATGGGAGGGGAAGGGAGGGGAGGGGAGGGGAGTCCAGGGGCAAGACTGGGAGGGAGCGGGCGTCTTAGCTCCAGCTGCTGTAGCAAAATGCCACCGACTGGTGGCTTACAGACAACAGACATTTATTTCTCACACTTTTAGAGGCTGGAAGTCCAAAATCAGGGGGCCAACAGACCCAGCGTCTGGTGAAGGCCGACTTCCTGGTTTGTAGACAGCTACCTTCTTGCTGTGTCCTCACAAGGCTGAGAGCAGAAAAAGGCTAGGTGTCTGGTGTCTCTTCTTCTAAGGGCACTAAGCCCATCCTGAGGGCTCCACCCTCACCACCTACCAGCATCACCTTGGGAGTCAGGATCTCAACATGTGAATTTCGAGGGGACAGGATCATGCAGTCCACACGGAGCAGTGTGGATTTCAGAGTCTGGGGGCATGAGAAGCCTGCCCTGCCGCTTTGTACCTGTGGCCTCTGGGAGCTGTCCGCCCTCTCTGAAGCTTCGATTTTTCTCACCTGGGAGCCCTCCTGGCTGCCTTGTCAAACTGTGGGTGGAGAGCGTGGCAGGCCTTCAACAAGCCCTGAACAAGCTAGTTTGAAATTGAGGCACCCTGAGTCCATCCTTCAGATAGCTGCTCGTATTCAGTATTCGGGTTTCTTTTTCCTAAGAGGGTTGGGGATGGCCCTGTCACCACTGCTATCAGTTTATTCTTGCAGACTTGGGGACTGGTGGGTAACAGTATCCCAACGTCACTAGCTTCTCTCTGGAACCCTGCTTTGCACCCATAGAGAAACGTCTGGCCAGCGAATTGGTGACTTCTGGAACTCTCTGAAACCTTCCCCCTGTTCCTGCCAGGGCATAGGTGGGGCCATGGCTTCTCACCGCCCTTCCCCTTCTATCCCAAGACCTCCAGGTGCCTGTTCTCAGTATCCAGGCTTGGAGTAGCCACTCACACCCTTTTTCCTCCATAACCCCATTTTCTGATTGTCATTTGTCTTACTTGGATCTTTACTAATCAGTCTCCAGGCAACAAAATGCCTTTAAGTACGTTCTCCTGGTTATGTCCTGGTTAAAACCAACTCTTAGCTGGTGCTTCCTCCTTGCTGAAGTGCCTCTTCTGCCCACAAGCGCCCTCAGGCAGGGCCTGGGGCCCATTCCTCTGCCAGCTCTCAGACAAGGTGGCTGCTCCTGGGGTGATAACATAGCAGTGCTTGAGTGTCTTTAGGGGTGGTGGGAAGGTATCAAGCTTTGCATACGTTAGCTTTAATTAAGATAATTTATTTTCTTAATTTAATTAGCAGTTAATCTGCATAGTGAGCTTTGGAGTTTTTATGGGTGAGAAAGCTGAGGTGGCATTTGGGTGGCAGAGCTGGGATCACAAACCCACTCTCCCTGCCACCCAGGCCTGTGCCTTCAACCACTGCACTGTGCTGTTCCAGCCTTAGTCAGCAGTGTCGTCAGCAGGTGATTAAGTTTATTTTTTTATGAAAGCTGTAATTACTCCATGGAGGCAGGACCGTGCTCTAAAGTGCTTTATCCATAATGGGTGCTCAAAAAGCGTTTTCTTGAAGTTTAAAATGTCTCATGTAATTCTGTGGAAGCAGTTGGAGTACAGGGTGGCATCCAAATATGCGAAATTCTGTTATTTTCCTGTCAGTCACGCTTGCCCCTTGCAGACTTTATCAGAGTCTCAGCAGCTGCTCCTCCATCTAAGTGACAGGGCTCTCAGCCACACACGGCCTCTGGTCTCCCCCAGAACTGCTTCCCTTCTGGATTCTCAGAAGCAAACTGCCTTCTCAGACCTCAGCTTCTCGTGCAGGAGCTCACAGGCCATTGCTCAGCTTTGCCCATATCCGCGTGCTCCTGCCCAGCCTGGCCTCCTTAGGCTGTTCCTCCCCTGTCCTCCGGCCAGCATCTTGGCTCGTTAGCCCTTCAGCACCCCTGCTTGGCCCAGTTCACTCCTCCCGCCTCTCTCGTGCCCACAGCTGGGCCTGCTGAGCATCCCAGGATGCCGAAAGGCTCACGATGTGCAGGTTGGAGCCACTCCGCACACAGCTGGGCCCTCAGTACTGCTGGGAAGTTCCTCTCCTGCCTTTCCGGGGGCCCTTTCAGCCCCTCAATGACTCTTCTAACATATGACCCTGTCCCGCCCCCTTCATCCTCAACAGCTGGCCTTGCTTCGTTCTCCACAGAGAACAAACCAACCCTCAGAGAGGAGCTCCCTCTGCCGCCACGCCTGGGAACCTAGCTTGTATTGCTGTCCATGGAAGCCTCCCCGCTTCAACCTCCAGCCTCCCCTGCCGGCTCAGTCATCCCCTTTCCCTCTCTGGGATCCCCAGCTGTTCCCCTCCACTGACTCCTTTCCATGAAGTCTTTCTCATCTATACAGTTAAGCCCTCGCCGGAACTCTCGTCACTGTCCCTTTGCAGCTGGCACCTTCTCCTGGCCTTTACAGATAGACTTCTCGGAGGATCCATCTCCTTGTTACCCCTCAGCGCTCACCGCCACTCACTCCCCACTCACCCTTTAAGCCATCTTTGCACGAACTGTTCTTGGTAAAGTCGCCAAGTACTTGTCACAAAATCCAGTGTGTATTTTTCAGCACATTTTTCTTGATCTCACGAACTTTTGATATAGTCGAGACTTTCTCCTTTTCAAAACCTTTTCCCTTCTTTTTTCCTCTAATCTCGGGCTGCTTTTCTCAGTCCTTTGCTTTATATCCCTTAAATGTCGGCCTTCTTCGGGTTCCTGGCCTTCACGTCTCACACTACATGCTGTCCTTGGGCACCATGTGCCAGACCTCTGTCCTCCACTGCTATCCACGTGCCCGTGGCTTCACATTGGTATGCACAGCTCAAACCTCTCCTGCGCTCCAGATCTGTGCATCCCGCTGCCTGCAGACCTCTCCACTTGAATTTTTCAGGCATTTTGCACCCACTATACTCAAAGCCTAACACTCTCTTCCTTCTTCAATCATCTGTACCCCAGTATCCCACCATCTCTCAGGTCACCCAGTCCAGAATCATGGGTGTCCCTGTCACCTCCTGGGCTACCCACTTCATTGCCCCAATGAGCTACAACATCCTGCCTCTAAATATCTCAAATCAGAAGCGTGTCTCTGCCCTGCCGCCTCCACCATGATTCTTTCAGCCAGATGACCGCCCGTCTCTGAGCTGGTCCACCTCCTCCAGGTCCCTTCTCCCCATGTAGCCAGTGATGATTGTGCAGCGTGAGTCCGATCCAGGCCCTGCCCACTCTCTGGCCTCCTCTCTCCCTGTTCTCGCCACTGCCCTGATGTTCTCTGCTGAACTTCTTGCCTGCCTCTCAGGAAGCCACGTCCTCTCCTGCATCTAGGCATCGAAACACGATGGCCCCTCTGCGTCTCATGTTCTTGACCCTCCTTCCAACAGCAAAGCTTCCCTGACTTGGGTTCTCTTCTCAGTGGAGATGTCTCTTCTGTCTCTCTGACAGCCTCCTAGCACATGCTACAGCAAAGGACTTGTCCCCTGGACTAACCACACCCTTCTCCTCACCTGCTTAGCCCGCCAGATTTTCAGGGCCTTGAGCACCAGGGTGTATACTTGTCCATAATTGTTGCCTCGGTATTTAGCTCGAGGCTGAGCATCAGTACCTACTTGGTAAATGGTTGGACACTAAATGAAGAGTGCGGTCTTTGGGCTCGCAGATGCGTTTACTGTTTTTATTGAGATAAAATTCACATAACGTAAAACTGGCCATTTTAACCATTCCAGAGTTTACTGTTCAGCGACTTCCAGTATATTCACAGCGCCGTGCAGCAGTTACCACTATGTAATTCCAAAATGCCCTCACAGCGCCAGAGCGAAACCCTGTGCCCATTGGCAGTTGCTGCCCATTCTCCCCTCCCCCATCCCCTCGCACCTACTAATTTACTTCGTATAGATTTCCTCGTTCTGGACATTGCATATAGGTGGGATCACACAGCATGTGATCCTTCGTACCTGGCATCTTCAACTTAACATGTTTTCCAGATTCATCCATGTCGTAGCATGGAGCAGCGCTTCATTCCTTTGTATAGCTGAAAAACATTCCATTATATGGTGAGACCACAGTTCGTTTATCCAGTCATCCATTGATGGACATTTGGGTTGTTTCCACCTTTGGCTTATTGTGAATAGTGCTGACCTGATCAGTCATGCACAAGTTTCTGTTTGAATACCTGTTTTCAACTTCGTGGGGCTGGAACTGCTGTGTCATATGGCGATTCTATATTTAACTTTTTGAGGAACCACCAGACTTGTTTCCACAGACTGCACAAATTCCACCAGCAGTGTATTAGGCTTTCAGTCTCTCTGCGTTCTCATCACAGATGTGTTTTGAATGTTGATCTCTACAAAATAGAAGCTAATGATAGATGAGATTCTGTTATGAAATTACCAATGGGTGAACCGTGTCTCCTTTTTTTGGTTACATTTGCATTTTATTTAAATTGCTTAAATCTTATAGTTAGGGATTTGCAAACTATTTTATCATACAGAGATTTTGCGGTAGTACAGCTTTTTAATTCAGATGGATGGCACTGACAGAACTTTTTAAGCCTAATTAGCCTTGACTTAGATCCATGTCTTAATGGTTTAAAAACTGATGATGGGTGATGAAAGATTGTTATGGGCGAACTGTCTCCATTAAAAAAAAAATATGTCGAAATCTTAACCCCCGGTTCCTGTGAAGGTGGCCTTATTTTGAAATAAGGTCTTTGCAAATGTAATCGAGATGCAGTGAGGTCATACTGAATTAGGCTGGGCCCTGATCCAATCTGACTGATGTCCTTAGAAGAGAAGACACCCAGAAAAGACTATGTGATCATGGGACCGAGACTGGAGTCATGTATCTATAAACCAGGAATACCTGGGACCACTAGAAGCTGGAAGAGGCAAAGAAGCTTCTCTTCCAAGAAGATTCCGAGACAGCCTGGCCCTGCCAACATTTTGATTTTGGACTCGCAGACTCCAGCAGTGCGAGAGAAGACATTTCTGTTGTTTTAAGCCACTCAGTGTGTGGCACTTTGTTCAGTGGCCAACGGGAAACTCCTACAAGATGTAGGCGGTTTATTATGAACATGGGTTTGTTGCTTTTTTAATGGTCTCTCTTGGGTACCAATAGAAAGAACGGAAAAGTGAACTCAGATGAAGTGATGTCTGTTGTCTTTCGCAGGCAAAGGGTGGAGGATATGAAAGTGAAAGTGCTTACCCGAATGCGGAACTAGTGTTCTTGGAGATCCACAACATTCACGTGATGAGAGAATCACTGCGTAAATTAAAAGAGATCGTGTACCCTTCGATCGATGAGGCGCGGTGGCTATCCAACGTGGATGCGACACATTGGCTGGAGTATATAAGGGTAAAGAGGGCCAGTCCCTTCCGTGCTTTCTCTGGATGAGATTTCCCTGGCGGGGCCGTAAATTTGTCTATCCAAGTGGTTTCTTAACGTTGCAAATAAGCACATCTTTACTGCGTACTTTGGGCTTTCTTAGTTTCCATGAGCAGCATCCATGTGGTGGTCTTTGGGGGGAGGGCTTTTGTGATAAAAAGGGATGCTGCTTGCCTCACCCCGAGTCTTTAAGGTACTTTGGGGCCCTTCGAATAAAGGACCCGATTTACTGCTGTAGTTTATCATAGTAATAAGTTCCCTGCCCTGCCCCCCCAAGATGCTAATGATTCTCAGTCACTTGCATTCTGGTTTGGTTTCTTGACCTGAACATGCAGCATTCTCCCCAGAATTACTTTTGCTACCATAGAAATTAAATGTAGCTCGGTCTAATGTGCCTTCTTTTCTGAAGATGCTTCTCGCTGGGGCAGTGAGAATTGCTGACAAAATAGAATCTGGGAAAACGTCCGTGGTGGTGCATTGCAGCGATGGTTGGGACCGAACAGCCCAGCTGACGTCTCTGGCTATGCTGATGCTGGACAGCTATTACCGTACCATTAAAGGCTTCGAGGCTCTCATAGAAAAGGAGTGGATAAGTTTTGGACATAGGTTTGCACTGGTGAGTTGAGACATCACACACACACACACACACACGTGCGTAGGCTTCCTGCTCTTTATCAGACCTGAGTCACCATAACAGAACACTGTGGACATCAGCCTTGTATGTTCCTAGTAGGGCATTCTTTTTTTTTTTTTTTTTTTTTTTTTTGTGTGTGTGTCTTTTAAACAAAATGCTTATGACTGTTTTAAGTATGCCTTTAAAAAAAGTTGACATAAGATTCACGTAATGTAGAACTAACCATTTTAAAGGGTACACTCCAGTGGCATTTAGTACATTCACACTGTTGTGCAACCACCATGTCTATCTAGTTCCAAAACATTTCCAGCACTCCACGAAGAAAGCCCAGACCCATTAGGCAGTCACTCCCAATCCTCTCTCCCCCAGCTCCTGACAACCACTAATCTGCTTTCTGTCTCAATGAATTTGCCTATTCTAGCTCCCGATGTAAGTGGAATCACACAATATTTATCGTTATGTGACTGGCTTGTTTCACTAAGTGCAGCGTTTTCAAGCTTCATCCATGTTGTAGCACATACCAATTTAATTCCTTTTCCTGGCTGAATAGTACTCCATTGTATGTATATGCCACATTTTGTTTATTCATCTGTTGGTAGACACTTGGATTGTTGGCTATTGTTACTAATACTGCTATGAACATTGCCGTGCAATGTTGCCATACAAAGTACCACAGACTGGGGGGCTTAACAACAAATTTGTCTCACAGTTCTGGAGGACGAAAGTCCAAGATCAGGATTGTCACAGGGTAGGTTTTTCCTGAGGCTGTCTTCCTGGCTTGTAGATGGCTGCCTTCTCTCTGGGTCCTCACAAGGTCGTCCCTCTGTATCTGTGTCCAGATTACTTCTTATAAGGCCGCCGGTCAGACTGGATCAGGGCCCACCCTAATGGCCTCATTTTTAACTTAATTACCTCTTTAAATCACCCCTTTAAAGGCCCTATCTCCAAATACAGTCACATTCTTACATTGCTGGGGGTTAGAACTTTAACATATGAATTTGGAGGCGAGGGACACAACTCAGCCTATAACAGCCTGCTGTCACTTCGGGGTATATATCTAGCAATGGGATTGCTGGCTCATCTGATAGTGCATTCTTGGGCTGCCGTTTGTGTTCTAGTCCAAATGGCAGCCAATTCCTACTGTGCCCAGACTGTTGAACTGCTGGGAGTTCCGTCTGAACCATGGGTTGAATTGGAATACTCCCGAAGCCCTATTCAGACTCACGTGTGGAAAGCAGGGCAGTTTGAGCACGTCAGCGGCCCTGGCCGTGACGGTGCCGCATGTACCCACTGTGCCTGCGCTGCCAGGACAGGAAGGAGCAGTGCCACAGCCCCCGTTCGGGAGCTGTTGTCAGGTCCTTGGACACATCTCTGCGCTTTGGTCTCCCTCTTCTGAACTGGAGTGCCGTGAGGTGGGAATGAGTTTCTATGCCTCAGGTGTTTAGGACGGTGCCTGGCCCATGCTGTGTGGGTGAGTTCTAGCTCCTGTCGATACTTTAAACATCACGAACTCCTTCGTTGCTTCTTCCCTCAGCAAAAGCTGCGCTATCACTTTCTCTCCTTCTTGTCTGT
>NW_006430739.1:246185-266072 GCF_000325575.1 Pteropus alecto | reverse complement strand
TCACCAATGACTGCCACTTGGCCAAGTCCTTCTCTTCTTTGGCCTCTTGATGTTGTTGCTTCTTCCCGTCCTCTGGAAAGTTTCTTTACTTGGCTTCTAGGTCTCTACAAACTTTGAGATGTCCTCCTACGCACCAGCCCTCCCTCTCTCTCCAACCTCTTAATGTTGGGGTGCCCCAGGGCTCAGTGCTTGGATAGTTTCTATTCTATGTACTTAATCCCTTAGTGATCTCAGCCAGTCCCACGAGTTTACACGTGTTTCAAATTTGTCATCTTCTCGCCATTGCCACTGATGTCTCCTTAATTTAGGCCTCACCATCTCCCTTGGGACCATTATGGCAGTCTCTTAATTAGCCTCTGTTGCCTAGACCCTTCCAAACCATCGTCCCCACTGCAGCCAGACAGAGCTTTCTGAGAAGCAGATCTGATGCCGCCACTCTCCTGTGTGAATCCCTCAGAGCCTTCCATGGCACGTGGAGTCGTGGGCAAAGTCCTCAACGTGGCCTTCAAGGCCCTCGCCGATCTGGCCCTAGTCCACCTTTGCAGCCTCACCTTGTATCCCTTCTTTTGCCACATCCTCTGAGCCACAGCTGCGCCTAGCTACTAACGACACCACCGGTGCTCCCACTGCTTCAGATATGATATGTCTCTGGCCAACCAAGAAGTAGGCGCCTTCCTGTCCTTCAAGGTTTATCTCAGATGAGACCTCCTTGACTGACTTGTGTGACTTTCCCTCCTTGTTCCTTCCTCCACCCCATCTGAGGATGGCCACTTGCTCCTTTGTGGCCCCATCATACCCCTTGGAACACTTTACTGCCCTTGTTATTTACAGGTCGTTCTCCCACAACTAGACCATAAGTGAATTATTCATCAAGTACAAGTGCTGTATCTCATTTGTTTTGGTGCCTAGCCACAGGCCTGGCATCTATTGGACACCACGAAAATGGCCAAAATCCCGAAAGCCAGGCAAGATGCATTACATACACCATGGGAGTTCAGTAAATGTCTATTGAAAGAATGAATCCTAAATGTGAGCTGTCAGTGTAAAACTGTTCTCCAGGTGCCTTAAGTACCGAAGAGCAGGCTCTACAAATTATTTTGTGAAGGGGAAGTACAGAATTAAGGCAATGCATGTAGCTGCTATGGGAAACAGTATAGTAGTTCTTTAAAAAATTAAAAATAGTTACCATATGATCCAGCAATTATGCTTTTCGGTGTCTACCCAAAAGAAGTGAAAGCAGAGACTCGAACACATATTCGCACAGCCATGTTCATAGCAGTATTATTCACAATAGCCCAAACATGGAAGCAACTCAAGTGTCCAACAGATAAATGGATAAACAAATATGGTCTATATATACAGTGCAATATTATTCAGCCTTAAGGAAGGAAATTCCGACACACAATACAACATGGATGAACCTTGAGGACATTATGCTAAATGAAATAAGCCACTGACAAAGGGACAGATAGTGTGAGATTCTAATTATAATGAGGTCCTTAGAGCAGACAAATTCATAGAGACAAAGTAGAAAGGTGAGTGCTGGGGGAGGGGGAACAGGGAGCCGTTGTTCCATGGAGACAGGGTTTCAGTTTGAGAAGATGAAAAAGCTCTGGAGGTGGATGTGGTGATGGCTGCACAGTAATGTGAATGCGCTTAATGCCGCCGAGGTGTACACTTAAAACGGTTAAGATGGTCAAATTTATATATGTGTTATATATATATATATCTGTGTGTGTGTGCGTGTGTGTGTGTGTGTGTGTGTGTGTGTGTGTATTATATATAGATAATATGTATGATATATAACCACAATTAAATTTTTAAAAAGAAGGCAATACAATCAATGTTACTCAGAGGTGTTGACATTGACTTGGTCATTTCCTTATTTTAAGTGTTTCCTGCTGGCAGTTTCACAGACCCGGTATTCCTCACTCTCTCTGTGTGGTGATTGCATTGTATCTTCACAAATGTGTTTTCTTTCTCCTTTTTCTTAGTTTATTTGAATCATCAGATTATTTGAAGCTTCTCTTAGAATGCTCACTCTTGAGCTATTTAATTTTAACTTGACATTTTCAATGCTTTCATCCTGTTTGTGTTTGAGATTATCTTTCAATATGAATCTATTGATATCTTCTATAATATCAAAACTTATGAAATACAGTACTACACACATGTCAATTATATCTCAAAACTTGAAAAAAGAAATACAATATTGGACTGTCTTGAGCAAAAACGCTACCCATTACCATCACAAGAGTGAGATTTTGGGGTTCTCAGAGTCACATGGGATTGCTTAAAAGTATATATAGTCAATCATTATTTTGATTCTCAGACTTCCTGACATTTCTGAACAATGGGAAAAACTATTTTTACACTTGTGGAGAAAATGGCAGTCATGCAGTGCTTTATGAGCTACTAATTGGTAGTCCCACGGTGACACTGTACACTTGGTGTGGTGGCCAGGGTTAACCCTGTTATTTATAGGACTAAAAAGTTTGCCAGCCATTTGCTTATCACTGTTGATCCCAGCTATATGAAAGAAAAACCATAAAACAGTCAACATGTAAAAATATAATACACTGAAATTTTGTTCCCTAAGAGTGATGGAAGTCATTTCAATTCAGTGAACATTTTTGAGTGTCTGTTATGTGCCAGGAAGTCAGGCCTTGGGACATACAAGTGAGACATGATTCTTGTCACCAGGCATTTTAAATGACTTTTGAGAGGACTGCGATGCACATTAAAACATTTAATTTCTTTCTTTTCAGCGAGTAGGCCATGGCAATGACAACCATGCGGATGCTGACCGGTCCCCAATATTCCTTCAGTTTATTGATTGTGTTTGGCAAATGACAAGGCAGGTGAGAGATTTCAAGTATATTTCTGACTGATATAGTCTGATTCAAATGTATCTTAAAGTTGAAGGTTAGATAAACTTTCATTTCGTGTTCATTCAAAATGAAGATGTGTGTAAAATATGAGCCCCTCTGTTATTTAATTCATTTTGAATCTATTTAGAAATATAAGAAAATTAGAAACAACCAACTTCGCACCAAAAGTTACTTTTCTTGTGAAAATGGCTTTTGTCAGTCATCCTATCCCCCAGCCTTGCAGACCGAGGCCCAGCTCCTCAGTCATTTTGCCTCTCTTGCTCCCTTTCTGTCGGTGCAAGAACAGTCTCATGCTGTCCTAGAAATATAAGATCCTGCCAGGTGTTAGACATGGGGATGAGACTGGAGGCCAACAAGGGGGATTTGACCAGGAAATCCAGGAATCTCCATTCCCCCCACCAACCCGAGGCCACAGCCCCTCCAACCCCAAGATCACTGAGGGAAATGACTGTCCAAGAACCCATGGCAGATAGGAAGCTGCAGAGTATCTTGTCATCACCTGGTGCTTAGTTCGCAAAGCCCAAGGCATGGGGTCCTGGTAAGTGAGGCTGTGTGCGGACTCCCCTCCCGTCAGCTAGGCAGGCCCAGAGGGCTTTGGTTCAGAGCAGGCAACAGGCAGGTGCTGTTTTTCCCCTCATCTCCAACATCCAAGCCCGAGTCTGGAGACTTACTCTCATGATGGGAGATCGTGTCAGAGAAACGGACCCGGAATCAGAGAGAGAGATGGAGCCAGACGCAGAAAGGCAGAGACACAGGGAGAGAGGGCGGGTAATGGGGCTGTGTGGAGAGAGAGAGACAGAGAAGTTTCCCAAGTGCCTGCTGCCCAGCCCGGTTGAGGGTGGGGTTGTGGGGGAAGGAGAACGAGAAGATAGGAACCATGTCTAGGCGCTCTCCTTCCTGTTGGTCTGGAGCTCTGGTCATGGTGGCCTCAGTCATGTGACGGGGACCAGCCGGAAAGACCTGCTGGTGACTAGCGTGACTCCACGAACAGCCATGGCACTCATGAGCACTCTTCCTGGCTGCCTTTTCAAAGGATGTCTACCTCCCCCACCCAGAAAGCCTGTGAAATACCAGTCCCATTTTCCTCACTGTCAGCCTGTGTTACCGATGGGAGTGTGTGGTGAGAAGAAAAAGGCTGAGAACCACCATGCTGCCTGTGTCTCCTCTCCATCTCAACTGAGGCTTCTCCTTGAGGGTCACTGGAGGACCAGCAGTCACAGCTCTCTGCCTGGCATGCACACTGTCAGCACCTGGAAACTTAAAAGTTCACATGCTTGGGCCTGTTTCTGGGGACCCTTCTTCTTACAGGCCTGGGTATGTAGTTCCTTAAAGCTCCCCAGGTGGTTCTGATGTGCATGTGAATTAGAGGATCAGTAATCTAGATCAGTGGTCCCCAAGCTTTTTGGCACCAGGGACCGGTGCTCCTATGAGAATCTAATGCCTGATGATCTGAGGCGGAGCTGAGGTGATGATGCTAGCGCTGGGGAGCGGCTGCAAATACAGATGAAGCTTTGGCCGCTCTCCTCCTGCTGTGCGGCCTAGTTCCTAACAGGCCACAGATAGTACCAGTCCACGGACTGGGGGTTGGGGACCCCTGGTCTAGATCATGGCCCCAAGTGCAGACCAGGTTCCAGTAGGCTCAGCTTCCCCTGGGAATTGTTAGAGATGCAAATTGTCAGGCTCTAACGCTGGACCTGCTGACATGAGGATCTTATGAAAATGCAGATTCTGATCCATAAGTCTGGAGCCAAGACCGAGCCAGAGAGCCTGCATTTCTAACAAGCTCCCAGGTCATGCTGCTGGTCCACAGATTACATTTGCAGTACCAAGGGACTCAAGAGCACAGATGTATCTTCAGCAATAAGGACAAAAGTTGGGGGTGGTTCTAAGTAGCCGAAGTGACTTCCCAGAGTCCTCGGGCCTCCCTTATAGCCCACTCTTACTTTTTAGATTAGCTGCCAAGCTGATTGGGCTCAACCATCATGAGTATCAGGTCACAGCTGACTGAAAGCAGCTGGTCTTAGAGGTAGGCACCTTTGTATAAGTGACAGGTAACAGGGAACACTTACCTAAAAGACATGGAGGCTGGCTAGAAGCCTCACTGTTTTGTGTGCCATGCATTTCTTGCCGTTCATATCGACACTGAGCCAGTAACAAAATTCAATGACAGTTACATTCAAATTAAATGATGGCTACATTCAGGTTAAGACAAAGTATAAATCCATCTTAGAAAAGCTTCATAAAAACGTTGAACACAAAAATAATTCTGATGCTTCTGAAGGGATAAGCAGTGTTTTCGTGGACGTGAAGTAGCTTATTCCTCCAAAACATGGGTGCGTTTTTAACACCTTCAAGCTGGCTACCACTTTTCATGTTGATTAGTGCATATTTTCATGTCTAATTATATAATTTTGTAGTATTTATTGGTTTTTTAAGAAAGAAAATAAGGGGTTTGGATTAGAATTCAGATGCCTCTCACAGCCCTAAGATTCTGTCCATGTACTGGACACAATTATTTAAAAATAATGTCAATGCATTAGAAGCAGAAACATGAATGATCAGTCTTTAACTCTCAATTATCAATTAAGTCACAAGTGAATGAGACATAGCTTGTTAGAAGAGATGTGTTAATTAACAAGATTTAACTTATTTTTAGGTTGCCTACTGCTAAATTAAGTAAGCTAAGTCAGTGTGAAGTTGTCAGAAATCTCAGAATAAAATGAACTAGTCTCTGCACAAATTGATATAAAAGGAACAAAGGGAAAAAGTAATTGAGAGATCCTTTAGAAAAGAGTCTCAAAGATATTCTATAGCAGCCATACTTTAATAGACTCTTTACCCTTTGGGATAAGTTTAATAAGTTGATATTTTTTGTCCCTCGAGGTACAGAGTTTCTTTATGGATTTCTGTGGAGTGTTTGAAACTATTTAGGTAAATGGTACAATTTCCAGGTAAAGAGACCCAAACAAACTATAAATTACAGAGACTTAATCTTTCGTTTGTATTGCTCTACCTGTTGTCGCTTGCCCTAACGAAATGTTTTCTGAGTTGAATTTAATGCCACAGTGCCCTTTGAATGCGAATAACATTCCTGACCCAACGGTGAGTAGATGGAGCCCTTGTGTCCCAGGGTCACAGGTGCTGATGGCCTTGAGCTGAACCCCGCCTCCCCTCACCTCCCATATCTGGTGCCCACTAGGCCAGAATTAAGGCACATGGTCAGTGGTGCTAGAATGCCAGCTGAGCTCCCAGATACAGAGCTCAGGCCAGGGTCTAGAATGAAGACTCACACGACTTCAAAAATACATCAATAAAAGCTTTGCTGTCCTGTTAGTAAACATATATTTTTAAGTATTTGAAAAGAATTTGTAGATTTTTCCATTCCTATCCTTAATAAAGCTTCCATATACACAAATGTTATATGCTCGCTTAAAATTAATAAATTTAATGCTGCCAGTAATTTATGGACAGGGCATAACTAAGCTGCATAGAAAAATACTAGGAAAGTGGATATAATTATTCAGGCTTTTAAAGATAGCCATTTGGAATGTGAGGCCATTGTCAAGAGTTATAACGGACAATCTTAAAGGCTCTGAGAGAGAAGTAACCAGTCCCTATCTTTAGCATTTCAGCCAGATTTAGTTAATCTAATCTAGTTTCCAGAGGTTTCTGAAGAGGCATTCTGATAGGCCTCTTCGGAACAGACTTGTGCGTTTCTACGAGAGCAATCCTTAAGATGGAGAGAGAAGCAGATCTTAGTCCAGGGTAGCTGAGCAGAATTCCTCCAGTTGGATAATCTAATAGCCTGGTGAAGAAAATAATTTCATTTGGAGTTTGGACAGTCCTGGGGTGGCCTTTGTTTTTCCCTTTTTTTGTTGAGAGTCAAAATGAAAGTTTATTAGAAAAGGGATAACACTCCACAGACAGAGTGTGTTCTCCTCTCAGAGGCAGAAAGTGAGAAGGACAGTGCAAGAGACACAGAGACAGAGTAAAGGCACTGAGAGGGACTGAGAGGGACAGAGACAATAGAGACGAGGACAGTGAGAGAGACAGAGAAAAAGGCACTGAGAGGGACCGGCTTTCGTTTCTAATTGAGAAGCTTGTCCGTGGATTAGCAAAATAATTTAAGCTAAAAAAAATTTGCCTGGCAGTGACCCTAGTTGTCACTGTAGACATGACAAGATTAGTCACGATAGTGTGCAAACATCACTGATTAGGGAATAGGTCTTTAAAGTAAACTGACAAGTAAAAATATGCCGGGCAGTTCTATTTAGTTGTGTTCTAATTAGCTTTGTTTCAGTCAGTAGATGATAAATATTTTCCTATGTTTTAAAGTAGAATTCTGGCACAGGGTAGGACCCCATGCCTGCTGCTAGGATCATTATTATAATTTCCAGATTGTCTGCTCATGGCTACCAAGTGCCAGCTACTGGCTAGATTCTCCTGGCAATGGAAAAGTCTTTGCTGGAATTCTCCAAGACCCCATTAAGGATCGCCCAAAACAACAGTTGAGATAATGATGTGATTTTCTTCCTTATTCCGTTCATATGGTGAATGACAGTAATTGAATTTTTTTGTAACATTATTGATTTTCAAATGTTGAACCAGCCTTTCCTCCCAAGATTAAACCCACATGGTTGTATTGCGGGACCCTTATTATGTAGTGCCAGGTTCAATTTGCCTATATATTGGTAAAGATTTAGGGGTGTATGTTCACGGAGTTGTCTCTGTGGGGAGGTTTATGAGTTGTTTCTTTAATGGATATAGATTTTCTATTTTGCTTAAGTCGCTGTTGGTATATGCTGTGCCTATGGTCCACCCCGCTTCTCTGTGGCTCGGAACGTGCCTCCAGGCAGAAAGTTGAGACAATAGTAGGGCTCACCTCCTTGTTTCTTTTCTCTTGGGTGTCACAGTCCCATGTTGCCTGTCGCCAGTTTCTGAAAACACCTGTCTCATGTATTCTGTCCAGCTTTCCAGTTGTTCCTGGCAGAAGGGTGAATGTGGGCTTTGTTCTGCCATTATGACCAGAAATGGAGCTCCATAAGCTTTTTCAGGCATCAAAGAGAATGGCAGTTTTTGTTGCTTTAAGTTCAGCAAGATCTATAAGCTTGGACTCGAAACTATAGATAAATGGGCTCCGTCTCCCTTTTAATTTTCGACTATAATCCCAGTTGCAGTTTAGCTGTCCTTCACAAAATATTGAAAACACTGTTTTCTTTTTCTTTTTATTAGATTTATTGGGGCGACATTGGTTAATAAAATTATGTAGGTTTCAAGTGTACAATAATACGTCATATGTATATTGTATTGTGTTCACCACCCAAAGTTAAATTTCTGCCCATCACCGTAAATCAGAAATTGAACTTTAACCTTATTTCTCTCTCCATTTAAGTTTCCTTCAGCGTTCGAGTTTAATGAACTATTCTTGATTACAATCTTGGATCACCTTTATAGCTGTCTCTTTGGGACATTTTTGTGCAACTGTGAACAGCAGCGATTCAAAGAGGTAAGTACGTTATATCCTATCCATTGCTTTCCTGATTGCTCGGGTGCCTTTCCCTAAGTGCCATTGTAGAACGAGGGCTGAATGGAGAGGAGATTTGGGTCTAGCCCTGCTGCCGTCTGTAGATGGAGAGGTTGTGCTGGATGCATGCCTGGGATCAGCACCCCAGTGCAGCTGTCTGATCTTCCTCGTTGTCTGATACAAGCCCCTCACTTTGTGGGAGTCAGGGGGTTGGGACAGCGAGCCCATGGCTCTCTGAGGTCTGTAGGGTCAGTCCTAGATCCTGGACCCCCTAACTCCAGGCTCGTGTACTTTCCACCGCACCAACTCCAATACGAGAAGACTTGCTTGTCATTCTCTGTGCTATTGGGCAGAGGGCACTTGGAGATCTGGGAAAATGGTGTCTGTAAATGAGCCACAAACCTCCCTCTGGATAGCGAGCTAAACTTTCTTCTCCATCAAGCTGGTAGAGCAGTGGCTACTGAGCTGCAGAGTCACATCTCAGCTCTTCTTCCTTTGGGATAAAAGAAATCATCGAAAGTGAGGAACTGTTGGGGAAAGGCAGATTAAAGAGCATCCTCTGGGTAACAGAAGAACACTATGGCCTGTGGGAGAAGTGTATTAGAACATTATAGAACACAGGAAGAGACAGTAGGTCACCAGCACCTCCTCCCTCTCTCTCAGCCTCCCCACAGCTGAGTGCCCCTCATTCTGCGCCACTCCCCTCTGGCTCTCCCCCACCTCACTGGCCTCCCCTGCTCAGTCTCTTCCCTTTTTTATTAAAATTAGTGGGGTGACATTGGTTAATGAAGTCATAAAGGTTTCAAGTATACAATTCAATAATATGCCATATGTGTATTACATTGTGTGTTCACCACCCAAAGTTAAATTTCCTTCCATCGCCATATATTTAACCTCCTTTACTCTTACCTACCTCCCCTCCTCCCCACTTTCCCTCTGGTAAACCACTAAACTGTTGTCTGTGTCTATGAGTTTTTGTTTTTCTTGTTCATTTGTTGCTGTTTTATATCCCACATGAGTGAAATCATACGGTTCTCAACTATTTCTGACTTATTTCACTTAGCGTGACAATCTCAAGATCCATCCATGTTGTCACAAATAACAGTATTTCATCTTTTCTTACTGCCAAGTAATATTCCGTTGTATATATGTACCACAGCTTCTTTCTCCAATCTTTTATTGTAGGACACTTCGGTCGCTTCCATGTCCTGCCCATTGTGAATAATGCTGCTATGAACATCGGAGTGCACATGTGTTTGCGGATAAATGTTTTCAAGTTTTGTGGGTAGATACCTAGAACAGGGATTATTGGGTCATATGGTAATTCTATTCTTAATTTTTTGAGGAAACTCCATCCTGTATTCCAGTTTACATTTCCACCAGCAGTTTGAGGGTTCCCTTTTCCCCACAACCTCTCCAACATTTGTTATTACTTGTTCTGTCGATGATGGCCATTCTGACAGGTGTGAGGTGGTATCTCATTGTGGTTTTGATTTGCATTTCCCTAATAGCTGGTGAAGTTGAGCATTTTTCATGTCTGTTGGCCATTTGTATGTCTTCTTGGGAGAAGTGTCTGTTCAGGTCCTCTGACCATTTTTTAATTAGTTGGATTTTTTTTTTTGAGTTGTAGGACTTCTTCGTATATTGGATCTTAGCCCTTATCAGAAGTGTCGTTTGCGAATATCTTCTCCCATTCAGATGGTTGTCTCTTTGTTTTGTTGATGGTTTCTTTTGCTGTGCAGAAGCTTTTTAGTTTGATGTAGTCCCATTCATTTATTTTAGCTCTTCCTCACCTTTGAGGTCAACTTTATGACCTCTCTAAATCCAAGGTCCATGAGTTCAGTATCGATGTTTTCTTCTATGCAATTTATCATTTCAGGTCTTATATTTAGGTCTTTGATCCATTTTGAGTTAATTCGGGCGTATGGTGATTGATAGCAGTCTAGTTTCATTATTTGCATGTGGCTTTCCAATTTTCCCAGCACCATTTATTAAAGAAGCTTTCCTTTCTCTGTTGTATGTTTTTGGCTCCTTTGTCGAAAATTATTTGCACATATATACAGGGGTTTATTTCTGGAATCTCAGTTCTGTTCCATTGGTCTGTCTCTTTTTCTGCCAATACCATGCTGTTTTGATTATTGTCGCTTTGTAGTATGATTTGAAGTCAGGCAGAATGACGCCTCCAGCTTTGTTCTTTTTTCTCAGGATTGCTTTGGCTATTTGGGGTCTTTTGTGCCTCCATACAAATCTGATTTTTGTTCTATTTCTTTAAAAAAAATGATGCCATTGTTGAATTTGATGGAGACTGCATTAAATCTGTGTGTTGCTTTGGATAATACAGCAATTTTAACTACATTGCTTCTTCCAATTCATGAACATGGAATATCTTTCCATTGCCTTGTGTCTTCTTCAATTTCTTTTAGTTTTCAGTGTATAGGTCCTTCATATGCTTCATTAGGTTTATTTTTAGGTATTTTCTGTTGCAATTTTTATCCAGTTCTTTTTCTGAAAATTGTTAGTATAGGAATGCTGTGGATTTTTGTACATTATTTTGTATCCTGAAGCTTTGTTTATTGTTTCTAATAGTCTTTTAGTGGAGTCTTTAGGGTTTTCTCTATAATCATGTCATTTGCAAAAAGTGACAGTTTGACTTCTTCATTCCCAATTTGGATGCCTTTCATTTCTTTCTCTTGCCTGATTGCACTTGCTAGGACTTCCAACACTATATTGGATCATAATGGTAATAGCGGACAGCCTTGTCTTGTTCCTGATCTTGGAGGAAAGGTTTTTAGTTTTTCAGCATTAAGTATGTTAGCTAAGGATTTGTCATATATGGCCTTCGTTATGTTGAGGTACTTTCCTTTTATACCCATTATCTTAAGTGTTTCAGTCATAAATGATGCCGTATCTTGTCAAATGTTCTTTCTGCATCTATTGATAAGATCATATGATTTTTATCATTTCGTTTATGTGGTGTATCATGTTAATCGATTTACGTATGTTAAAGCATCACTGTGCTCCTGGAATGAACCCCACGTAGTCACGATGTATAATCTTTTTAATGTATTGTTATATTTGATTTATTGTATTTTGTTTAGGACTTTTGCATCTGTATTCATCAGAGATATTGGTCTACAGTTTTCTTTGTGTTATTCTTACCAGGTTTTGGTATCAGGGTAAGGTTGGCCTCATAAAATGAGTTAGGAAGTATTACCTCTTCAATTTTTTGGAAAGTTTGAGAAGAATATGTATGAAATCTTTTTTGAATGTTTGGTAGAATTCACTGGTGAAGCCATCTGGTCCTGGACTTTTACTCTTTGGGAGGTTTTTGATGGTTTTTCAATTTCCATACTGTCGATTAGTCTATTTAGATCTTCTAGTTCTTCATGATTCAGTCAAGGAAGGTTGTATCTTTCTAAGAACTTGTCCATTTCTTCTAGGTTATTAAATTTGGTATTGTATAATTTTTCATAGTATTCTTGTATGATCCTTTGTGTTTCAGTAGTATCTTTCATTTCTTTTTGTTCATTTGTATCCTTTCTCTTTTTTCCTTAGTTTAGCCAGGAGTTTGTCAATTTTATTAATCTCAACCAGCTCTTTGTTGCATTACTTTTTCCTATTTTTGTTTTCAATTTCATTATATTCTCTAATTTTTATTATTTCATTCCTTCTGACTTTGGGCTTCATTTGTTCTTTTTTTAGTTTTTTAAAGATGTTAGGTTGTTTTGGGGGGATTATTTTATTTCTCGATAGGTCTGTAATGATATGAACTCTCTCTCCTCTTATTACCACTTTTGCTGTGTCTCAAAAGCTTTGATTTGTTGTAATTTTATTCTCATTTGTTTCTATGTATCTCTTGATCTCTCCTTTTCTTCGATGACCCAGTCGTTCCTTAGTAGCATGTTGTTTAATCTCCATGTATTTGTGGTTCTTCCCACTTTCTTTTTACAATCGATCTCCAGTTTCAAAGTATTATGGTTAGAAAACATGCTTGGTATCATTTCAATCTTCTTAAATTTGTTGAGGCTGCTTTTGTGTCCCAGCATATGGTCTATCCTTGAGAATGTTCCATGTGTAGTAGAGAAGAATGTATAAGCTGCTGTTTTGGGATGAAGAGCTCTGTAAATATTGATAAGGTCCAGTTGGTCTAATGTGTCATTTAAGGATATTTCCATATCGATTTTCTGTTTGGATGATCTGTCCATAGCTGACAGTGGGATATTTAGGTCCCCCCTTGTAATTGTGTTTTTGTCAGTTTCTCCTTTTATTTTGTTGCTCCCTGATCGGGTGCATATATGTTGACAAGTGTTATGTCTTCTTGGCGTACTGTCCCCTTTATCATGAAATGTCCATCTTTGTCTCATTACTTTTTGTATCTTGAAGGCTGTTTCTTTAGATATAAGTATGGCTACACCGGCTTTTCTCTGGATGCCATTTGCTTGGAGTATTGTTTTCCATCCTTTCACATTGAGTCTGTATTTGTTTTTGCAGCTGAGATGTGTCTCTTGAAGGCAGCACATGGTCAGGCTTTGTTTTTTCATCTATCCTGCTACTCCGTGCCTTTTAATTAGTTCAGCCTATTTACATTAGGGTGATTATTGATATATGTGGACTTCCTGTAGCCAATTTATCTTTTGTTTTCTGGTAGATTACTGTCTGCATTGTTTTTTTCTTTTTCTTTTCTTTTTGTCCTTATGGTTCTGTAATTTTGGTGTTTTATGGTTTTCCCCTCTCTTGGTTTATATGTCTCAGTTCTGGATTTTTGTGTGTGTAGTCACCATTAAGTTTATGTAAAGGAAAGTTTCATATATACAGTAGTCCTTTTTCTCCATTCCCCTTTGCAGATTCAGATCTTTATTCCTTCCCCTTTTGTTTTTGTCATTTCAAATTACCCCTATTTATGCTGTATGTTCATTTCTAGATTGCAGTAGTTGTCGTCTTAGTTTTTTTTTTTGACCTTTAACCATTACGTAGTATTTAAGCTTATAATATCCTGTTCTTAATAAGAGTTGCACTTTCCTGTTTCTGTATGCCTGTTAGTCATCTTACCCATAGTTATGTATTTTTTTTTTGTCCTTTTGTTTCAGGTAAAATTACCCCTTCAGTATTTCCTGTAATTTAGGCCTTTTGGTGGAAAATCCTCTCAGCTTTTATATGTCTGAAAAGGTCTTTATTTCTCCTTCATATCTAAAGGAGAACTTTGTTGGATATGTTATTCTTGGCTGGTAATTTCTCTCTTTCAATACTATGACTATGTGGTTCCACTACCTCCTAGTTTGTGAAGTTTGTGCTGAAAGGTCCAATGATAGTCTAATGAGTTTTCCTTTATAGGTTACTGTTTTATTTTCTCTGGCTGCCTTGAGAATTCTTTGTCATTAATTCTTGACAATTTTAATATGTGTCTTAGAGAAGGCCTTTTTGTGTTGAGATAATTAGGCATTCCGTTTGCTTCATGGATTTGAGGATCCAGTTCTTTCCATAGGTTTGGGAAATTCTTCTCAACTATTTGTTTGAATACGCTCTGTTCCCTTTTCTCTCTTTTCTCCTTCTGGTATACCCATTATTGTTTCTTTTTCTGATGGTGTCAGATAGTAAAATCTTTTATTTTTTTTCACTCTCAAGCCTCTCTTCTTCCATCTGAATTGTTTCCAGATTTCTGTCTTCGATATCACTAATTCTTTCCTCCATCTGGTTATCTCTATTTCCTAGGCTTGCTATTTTATTCTTAATCTCTTTTAATGAGTTCTTCATGTGCAGAAGGTCTATTGGCTCTTTTTTGTAGTTTCAGTCTCCTTGGTCATATATTCCTGTTGTTCATTCATTTTTGTATCTAAGTTCATTGAACTGTTGATCAGAACTTTCTTGCATCTCATTTTTTCAGAAGTGCAATCTTGAATTGTCTGTCATTTAAATCTCATATTTCTCTATCTTTAAGCTTATTTTCTGGAGATTCTTCATTTTCTTTCTGAGCTGCCTTGTCACCTTGTTTGTTCATGGTGTTCGATGGACTATTTCTCCGCCTGGGCATTAATGGGAATGTACCCCGATTTTCTTCTTTGAACAGAAAATTTATTATATAGTGATCTCTCTTTAGCAAGTTGATAAGAAGAGGCTTTTCTTTTGATTTACCTTAGGTGGCGCCCAAGTCTCCTAGATCTCTGCGCTGAGGTTAAAAATACCCTTTGTTCTCTGGGGAGGTGTTTGTCTCCCCTGTGCGACGAGATTTCTTCAGTCCCTGGGCTCTACCCCATGAGAGAATGTGAAGTGCAGTGGGAGTCCGGGCCTCTGAAAAGGCCTTGAAGTCCCAGTACTCTGCTCCAACTGCCAGTTGCAATGCTCCACTGCTTCCTTCTGAAGCGGCTGGTGGGTTGTGTTGGGAGAGGCCAGCAGTATGTCTGTGGCTATTTTCTCTCCAGTAATGCTGGCCCTCAAGCTTTGGCTGCCTTGTTTCTATATCTCCACCCATCACTGGGACCAGCTGCAGTGTGTTTCAGTTCTTTTTGCTGCAGCTTCCCCTGGGGCTCAGTGCTAGCTCTGGTAGGGTGGGGGGTGCATTCTAGGATGGTGGAGGGAGGCGGACAGGCTCTGTGACTCTGCTTTCTGTCTGGCAATGGTGGTTGCTAAGACACAGCTGTTGCCCCTCTGCATTTGGTCTCTGCCCTGCTCTGTGCCCTGATCACTGAGCTGTGCCATGTGGAATATGCTGATCACTCAGGCAGGACTATTTGGGCTTCGGAAAGTGAGAACTGCCACCTAACTTCCTCTCCCTGCATTTTGCAGGGACCTCTGAGCTGTGTCTGCAGCATCAGTCTCCAGCATTGTCCCACTCCCCTCCCTTTCCTCCTCCCTTTCTCGCCAGATTTGCCCTCTTTCAGATTCTCTGATGCGCAGATCTCTCAGACATGTCTGTGTACTAGGCTGGGTATTATCTGTTGTCTGTTGGACTGTAGTTGTTCGGTTTATTGTAATTTTAAGGGGAGAGATCGGGGAGATCCTTCACACTGCAATGCTTCTGACCCAATTTCCTCCCTTTTAACCCATCTCTAACTTGGAGTCACCTGGGCCCAGTCCTCGGTCCTCTTCTCGCCTTAAACTCTGTGTTCTCTCTCGAGGTGATTTCATCTGTCTTAGGGCTCTAAATTCCATCTGGCTCCTCCTCTGCTCTTCCAAATCTCAGTAAATGGCACCTCTGCCCATTGAGATGCTGAGGCCAAATACATAGGGGTCATCTTCAATTCCTCTCTTGTCATCACCACAGCTGCCACATCCAATCCATCGGCGAGTACTGCTGGGCCTGTCTCCCAAATACATTCTTCATGTGGCCACTTCTCACTGCTTCATAGCTATAAGCCTAGAAATGGACCTCACGCCCTCTGTCTCTGATCTCTAGCAGTCCTCTCTAAACATGGCACCCAGGCAGGACTCCCAAGCTTCAGTCCTGCCACATGCATCTCCCCTGCTTGAAACTTCCTCATGGCTTCCTACTGTGATCAGGATAAAACCCACATTCCTGCGGGCTCAGTGTGACAGTGCCCTGTCAACCTCTTAATTAAAAAAACTGGTGAATTTTATGGTATGCGATGTATGTCAATAAGCCATTTTTAAAAATCAACAGAAGAATGAAGGTCATATGTAGAATTTAAACCCTTGTCGTCTTTTTTTTTTTTTTTGCCAAAATGTACTCTTTTAAAAAAGAGTTCTCTTGAGATATATTTTATATAGCATACAATTCACCCTTTAAAAACGTTCAGTTCAATGGTTTTTAGTATATTGTGTGCAACCATTACCATCCTTCATAAAATATTCATCATCCAAAAAAGTAACTCCATATCCATTAGCAGTGACTCCCGATCCCCCAGTCCCCAGCCCCAGCCCCAGCCCCTGGCAAACACTAATCTACTTTCCATCTCTATGGAATCCCCTCTTCTGGACATTTCATATAAGTGGAATCATAAAATGTTTGTCCTGTGACTGGCTTATTTTCACTCAGTATGTGTTCAAGCTTCATCCATGTTGTAGCATGTCAGTACTTCCTTCCTTTTTATGGCTGAATAATATTTCACTGAATGGAGAGACCATATTTTATCCAGTCATCAGCGATAGATTTGGGGAGTTCTTTCTACTTTGGGCTATTATGAATAATGCTATGAATACTCATGTACAACATTTTGTACGGACACATTTTCGTTTATCTTGGGTAAAAACATAAGAGTAGGGTCGCTGGGTCAGATGGTAACTCTAGGTTAACCTTTTGAGGAACCCCAGACTGTTTCCTAAAGCAATTGCAACATTTTACATCCTCATCAAAAATGTTCGAGAGTCCTCTTTTCTCCACATCCTTGCAGGCACTCGTTGAACCTGGAGGTGGGGCTTTTTGATTCTAGCCATCCCAGTGGGTGCGAAGTGAGATTTCATTGTGGTTTTGATGTGCATTTCTTGATGACTAATGATGTTGAACATCTTTTCGTGTACTTGGTGGCCATCTGTGTATCTTCTGTGGACAAGTGTTTATTCAGATCCTCTGCCCTGTTTTTAGTTGGGTTATTTGTCTTTTTTATTATGGAGTTGTAAGAGTTCCTTATGTATTTATATGTACAAATCCCTTGTCAGATATGATTTGCATAAGTTTTCTCTCCTTCTGTGCATTGTCATTTTACTGTTTTGATGGTGTCATTCGAAACAAATCTTTAATTTTGATAAAATCCAATTTATCTAGTTTTCTTTCGTTGCGTGCGCTTTGGGTGTCATATCTAAGAAACCATTGTCTAACCCAAGGTCATTTTGATTTGAGCCTGTGTTTTTATCTAAGAATGTTATACTTTTAGCTCTTAAATTTAGGTCTGTGATCCACTTTCAAGTTATTTCATGTGTATAGTGTGCAATAAAGGTCCAATTTCATTCTTTTGCATGTGGTTATCCAGTTATCCCAGCACCAGTTATTGAAAAGACTATCTTTCCCCCATTTTCTTGGCACCCTCGTTGAAAATCAGTTGACTGTAAATGCAAGGCTTTGTTTCTGTGTTTTCTAACCCATTGATCCACATGTCTGTCCATCCTATGCCAGCACCACCTTGATTAGTGTGGCTTTTAAACTGAGAAATGTTTTGAAATTGGGAAGTGTGAGACCTCCAAATTTGTTGTCTTTTTCAAGATCGGTAACGTAAATGGTTATTGCATTTCTAAACAGTGTACTATAAAATTGGGTGGTGGGGAGAAATAATTTAATGATATATTGACTTCTCCGTTTAAGGCTTCTCTAGCCTACAATTCTGGCATGTTTTTCCCAAGATTGCCATGATATTCCAGTGAAAGGAGTCTTATCTATAAATTCTACTCACAGTCCTTAACATTAAGAGTTACAAAAACAAACTGAAAACCAGAATTAACAATATATTTGTTATCGATGAGCCCCATCACCCCGTGATTGTTAGAAAGTTCTCATTCTGCTTTCACACAGACGCAGTCGTCAGTGTCACCTAACTGAGCACTATGTTTATCCATGACAGTAATCCGTGTGTTTTCATGTCATACGGAGCGTGAGGTGATGCACAACAGAGGAATGGAGGTGGTAAAATGTTCCTGAATTTTTTACCGTTTGAACTTACTTCATTCATTATTCAAGTCCTTTTCTTTATGTACTATGAATGCTTGAGGATATGAAGCAAAGTTGAATTTATTTCAGTGTATTCCTTTTTTGTTTTTCAGGATATATATACGAAGACTATATCTCTATGGTCTTATATCAATAGCCAACTCGATGAATTTTCTAATCCCTTCTTTGTGAATTATGAAAACCACGTGTTATATCCTGTTGCTAGTCTGAGTCACTTGGAATTATGGGTAAACTATTATGTGCGATGGAATCCCCGAATGAGGCCCCAGGTATCGTTTGGTTTTTTTGTTTGTTTGTTTGTTTTTCTTTTCTAAAGACTATGTCTTACTTCAAGTAAAGATGGTGTTACACAAATGTGTACATGCCGGGTGTTAGCATATCGTACCAAAGGTCTTCTGCCCTCACCTGCAGCAGATCCCTTCCACACACTGACACGGATGCCGTTTGCTGGGTTAAGAGTTCAAAATCTTAGCTGTTGTCTGTCTTCTGCCACCTGGTCTCGGACTTCTACCTTCCAGATCTGGGAGGCGGTACATAGATGAAGTGCTACTGACCATCACATTTGACTCGGTCTCTCTAGGGAAGGGACCCGGAGGCGATGTGGGGGGAGCGGTATCGATTATGCAGGGTACCGCACGTGGAGTTGGTGGGGGGGCGGGTATTTGAAAACTGCATCGCGGTTCCAGTTTCTGGACTCTGGTGACACAGCAGAAAGAGGGCCTGTGCTGAGTCGCGGAGCAGGCGCCCCTTGCGAAAGGGGTCACATTTCTCCCTCCTGCCACACTTTTTCACGGTAACATTTTCTGAGATTGAAAAAATATGAGAGACGGGTGTGCAGCAGGGCCAGACGGCCGAGCTGTGATCGCTCTGGGTGTTCAGTGGCTGAGCCTTTGCTGTGGCTCGGGCACCGTCAGTTAGGGTGCCTGAGGTGCCCCCCACAAGCCCCTGCTCTACGTGGTCCTGCCCTGCCCCCGTCTCCTCCACAGGAGTGGCCAGGGCATGGTTGGTGCCGGGTGGGGAGCAGACCGATGGAGGCAGCCCTCACCTCAGTGCACAGGTGGCTTTCTGGCAGTCCGGAAGCGGCGTTCCCAGGGCCTTGTTTAACATCATTGCTTCCGTCGGCCACAGACATGGTCCGCCTTTCCTCTCGGCCCTCTTCCTCCTCAGTCTTTCCCTCTTCAGCCCTTCGTCTTCAGTCTCTCCAGACCTATTTCATTTCTGTCTTACTTCACTGCGTGTGCTGTACAAAGTACCACAGACCGGGGAGGCTTGAACAACAGAAATGTATTGTCTCCTCGTTCTGCGGGCTGCAAGTCCCAGATCAGGTGTCAGCAGGGTTGGTTCCGTCTGAGGGCTGTGAGGGGAGGGTCTGGTCCCGGTCCCTCTCCTTGACCTATAGATGGCCACCTCTCCCTGTGTCTCTACACATCGTCTTCCCTTCATGTGTGTCTATCTCTCTGTGCCAAAATTTCTCCTTTTCATAAGGACACCAGTCGTGTTGGATTAGGGCCCACGCTAATGGTTTCACTTCAACTTGATCCCCTCTGTAAAAGCCCCATCTCCAAATACAGTCACATTCTGTGGTGCTGGGGGTTAGGACTACGACATATGAATGGGGGGTACAATTCAACCCCTAGTAATCCCCAAGCCTTACGAACCATGGGGAAAGACTGAACTGTTCATTCCCCTTTTCAGCTGGCCTGGCACTTGAACTTGGGAGGTAACATCACTTCACTAACCTTCCCACCCTGCTGTACGCTCAGCTCCAGGTTCCATCTGATGGTTGCAAAGTGCTGCCCAGGGCGCCTTTCCTCTCCTGACCAGCTCCCTAACACCACGGCCCAACCAGCTCCTCACTC
>NW_006430739.1:238995-246132 GCF_000325575.1 Pteropus alecto | reverse complement strand
GGTTCCACAAAGCTGCAGCTACACAAGCCCTTTCCTCCTCTAGGCCCTCTCAGACAGCCATGCCACCCTCCGGACCTCAGGCCCGTTTCGCAGAACACTGTGATCGGGGCCTGCTCCGCTTAGTACTGCTCCCTCCCTCCGAGCAAGCCCTTGAACCAGGCCTCTGCCCCCCTGTCCAGGCTGATGGACTGCATGTGCCATGGGCCGCCCCTTAACCTCCCCACACACTGGAAATGCCTTCTCCGCCCTCTGCCTCACAGGCGCCGATAGCTGGTGCTCCCAGACCTTTCCTTAGGAACCTTCCCTGACCAGAAACTACCCTCCATTTACCACAGGAGGGCGCAGCTGCTGTTCCGTGTACCGTGTGCAAGGGGCCACTAGCTGCTTCCTGTGTTACAACAGCACGGAGCAGCCAGGACAGTCAGCACTGATGCGAGGGGACCTTAGCACTGAGGTGGCCAGAGCACAGACTACCAGATGGGTCCTGGGTTTAGTGTGTGTTTTGAGTAGCAAAAATGCTAACTTCTAAGAGTTGTAAAATATTTTCTTTACCGAAGACCATCTGAAGCTGGACACAGTCTGTTCTTTACCCCATAAAAACCAACAGTGTACATTTAGTCAGCTTCTTTGGTCAGTGGTCAATGTTTTAAATATAGGTTTTCAATTTTATTTGTGGCCAGTGAGCCGTTAGCTCATTTTGGGTGTTCGGTGCTTATTCCTACATTGATGAGCACCCACCCTTAGCTCTGTGGCATCTGCACAGAGTGCTGCGGCATCAGTTAGCAACCATCTGTGGCTTCCAGAAAGCATCCTCACAGGTAAGGGTCCCAAATCCTTTCCCCTTCCCTCTTTGGAGTAGCGCACACCTCAGGCGACTCATACTGTAGTCGTGTGGCCAAAGTCAGTCACATAGGTGCCTTGACGTGTGCAGGGGCCAAATCCTGTCTCTGGAGGTGACTCTGTCTTTGATGGTGACTTCGTCTCCAGTGGTGATTTGATGCCTGATGAGAGGCAAGGTCCTGAGCCTTGCTGAGACCTTGCGGGTGGTGTGAGCGTAAAATGAATCCCTACCTCAGGGTGGCGGGCAGGCGGTGCAGTGTTTTGCATTCTTTGTGCACTGTGCTACACAGAGGGAGAACTGGAAGGCAGGCCACGGGCCTCAATGTCACAGGCACATCTTGGAGACCTCCTAGGGGCCGGGCACATGCAGCATGTTGGGGAGTGGGCTGGGCCTTGGAAGCAAGGTGTCAGCGGTCCCGGGCTGCAGGGGGCCTTGTGCAGCATCTCTAGGAGTTTGCAGGCCCTGATCCCAGGGCTGTTGGAACACCCCTGCCGGGGTTGTAGGGCCAGACCTGCTCTGTGTTCTAGAAAGCTGACCCTGGTAGCACTAATGTGGACAGGAATAGGGAGGGGGCAGTCAAGCCTGTGACAAAGGGATCCGCACAAAGGCTGGTGTGGGTGTCCATGACGAGACAGTGAGGCAGGCTGGGCGGAGAGGAAGAGGGACAGGGAGGACAGGCAGGGGCAACAAGCCTGTTGGGCCTCTTCCCTATGAAGAGGATGGGGCTAGATCTACCGCCGGGAGAGGGGCTCCTGGGCATCCCTCAAAGGATGGCCAGTGGCGGGAAGGGCCCTGTAGGCAATTTGTGTCCTTTGGAACCTCCTTTTGGAACCTTCTCATACATGCTAGCACCCACTGGCTGACTGGCCCCTAGATGGACGTTTTCTTGAGCCTTTGACTTGTCAGTGAAGATGACTAAGGAGAAAAGGCCCAAAAGGCTGCGTGGAGATGTGTGACGCTTGTCTTGGGCCCTGGGTGTGGGTAAACTTGGTGTTCCCCGCAGTCTGCTCTCTGAGGCCATGTGCACAGGTGTTAGTAATGGGAGTCTGATTGCAAAGCGATGTGTCATCTTATTGGAACCACTGATCCCACAAACAGGAAAATACCAAATAGGTCCTAAGGCCTATAGGGGTGCTGCTTGCCCACCTCACAGTGGCCTCGGGATCAGCAGCAAATAAGGTAACTTTTTTTTGGGGGGGGGGCGGTGCTTTGCCATCCGACTCCCAACGTTGCTGCCCGCTCCCTTCCTCCTCTGACCTGCCAAAGTCAGAAGTTTCTCGCATCTTCAGTGCTGGTCGCCAAGCCATCCTGTTATGGTGGGGGCGCCTGGCTGCCCCGTCTTCTTCATCCCCCCTCCCCCGCTCTTCTGGCTGTCACTCGTATCTCTGTCCCACTGTCCTGTTTCCCAAATATGTGTCTTTCCCTCTCATCTGTTTTCCCCACATTCTTCATCTGTCCCTCCCTCCGTCTGTCCCTCTCATCTCTGTCCTTCCCTGCAGTGGGGCTGATCACCGTCAGCATCCCTGATGGGCCAGCTCAGTGTTTCGGGGACACAGATGATGTCCAAAAGCCCCCCACCCAGAGCGCGTGCTGTTTACGCCGGTCCCTATGGGATGAAGCAGGCATGTGTTTGAAGAGGGTCTGGGGGACAGGGCTCCAGGCAGAGGGGATAGCACGTGCACGGCCTCTTCCAAAACCTGGAAGGTTTCTGGAATACGGGAGGGGTGGAGGCAGGACCTGGTGAGAGGGGACTAGGAGAGGCAGGCTGGGGTCAGACCACACAGGGCTTTGAGGCCCAGGTCACGCTGCTGCCCTCAGGGTGACAGGAAGAAGCCACTAGAGGGTGTTCAGTAGTTGTCACATGGAGGGAAGGAGCAAGAGTTCTCCACTGGCAGTGCCCTCTCCAGGGGCTTCTGCCAGCTCCTGTTCCGAATGATGAAGACGCACACCACTAAGTTCTAGAAAGTGCTGACATAACAAGTATTTTTAGCAGCAGAGCTATTTATAAAGTTGCACAAATTCAGATGTAAGGGAGGTGTGCGCGTGCAGGGGGCACCCG
Organism: Pteropus alecto; assembly: GCF_000325575.1. Lineage (NCBI taxonomy): Eukaryota > Metazoa > Chordata > Mammalia > Chiroptera > Pteropodidae > Pteropus > Pteropus alecto. Next base: position 243,232 of record NW_006430739.1, on the reverse strand, counting down.
TGTAAATACTGCCGAGTCGCTGGAAGCCACTCGCACATCCCACCCAGCCCGCGCCGGCAGCCCTGCCCGATCCGACACAGACTGCTGTCTTGCCTGACCAGCCTGTGCTCTCTGGGAACCTGGCCAAGCCGGGCAGGAGAGCACAGGGGGACAAAAGCATCCCCACGCGGTCAGCTGAAGCTGCAGGCTCCTGCGGAGGGCTCCCTATAGCTTGGTGCCAGGCGAGTCAAAGACCAAGGACACCTGGGGTACACGGGCGTCTGGGCCGTGAACTCATCACTTAGCAGTGTCCCCGTGCCGAAAGGCTGACGTCGAAGCTGCCTGAGTGGCCCGCTGACGCAGCTGTGTCCTGCTTGCCCCTAGATGCCGATTCACCAGAATCTCAAGGAGCTGCTGGCCGTCAGGGCGGAGCTGCAGAAGAGAGTGGAAGACCTGCAGCGGGAGGTGGCCACGCGCGCCTCGTCCCCAACTGAGCGGGGCGCCTCTCCTTCCCACTCGGTCACGCCTGTCCACACCTCGGTCTGACAGGCTCCAGAGGTGGCATTTCTGGTGAGTCCAGCCATCAAGGCCATCCTGTGGCTCCACTGCTCTCCCCGGCGACTCAGGCAAGGGTCTCGCGACCCGTTCTGGCTGGAGCTTGTGATCTTGTCTTTTAGGATTAGGCCCAGTGCCCTCCATGTCTGGATGGTACTTCAAACCAGTGACCATGTGTGGGGCTAGGTGACAGCTCCCACTGTCGTCTGTGCTTCGTTTTGTGAACACCCCGTTTCCCTCCTGTCGGGTTGCTCAGGGAGGCTGTCTGTCCCGGTGACCCTGCGACCCGCCTATTGCCTGGGCAGCTTGGGAGAAACCACAGTGAGTGAAATGCAGTGCTTAGGTCCAAGATGGTCTCATATCGTTTCTTTCCAAGGTAGACCTTCCATTAAAACAAACGCCACTTAGAGACCATGTTGCCAGCCATGTGACTTCTTTCAGCTCCTTGCTACAACTTCAAAACTGTTTTAGAATTAACTATCTGCGGGGAAGACAGACCATCGCCCTCTTCTCGAGTTCTCTTCATGCACGGGGGCCCCTGTACCAATTACTGTTGTGTACATATAAGGTATTTTTAAAAAAAGAGAAACATGCCTTTATTTTCCTATGTCCTTTTTTATGTTTAGCCTAGTCACCCGAGGAGGGTTCTGCTTAACTGGACTGCGCGAAATTTTCAAACAAAGCTCATGCTAACTTTTATGTAGTACATCTGAAGTGTGATTTGAATATGGTCATTTAAATGGCCACGTGTTCTGTTCTCACCTAACTGGTACTTGCCTCCCGAGGTGGCCCAGGCTGTTGATGGCAATAGCAGTTTCCTTCGAGATGGCCCCGCAGAGGGGAAACTGAGGACTCGGGCAGCTCAGCACTGACCTCCCCGCGGGCTCCTTCAAGGAGCTGTCCCAGCTCCTTGCTGGTCTGACCTTGCAGCCTCCCGTGTGTTTACTGCTGCCGGCCATTTTGTCAAAACGAGTCCGCTCTCACCCTGTTACTGTCCGAAATAATCCCATTTTATCGAGACCCCTTCAGCTCGGTTTATCCATGCGACTTCCGGTCAATATTTTAAAGCACCCACTGTGCTTGCTGTAGCTTCAGTTGCCAAAAGCATAGCACGCCCTCCCCTTGGTTTGCCCGTCTCAGAGCCAACTTTTGCCAGCCAGGTTTTGCCCCTTCCCTCACTGACTTCGGGCTCTGGGACTCCGTCAGTAGGGGCAGGACTAATTTGCAGTCAGCTGGTCCACCCACTAGCACTTAAGCTCTGAGCTCCTGTGGCGTGTCACAGAATCTTGCATACTTGCGCCCAGCACAGCAGGGCACACGCATGTCTGCCAGTCACTGGGTCCCCCATCGCTGCAGGAATTAAGCTTGCCTTTTGAGCGCGGGGCGGGGTCTCAGAAGCTCATAGGGTCAGACCCGAGTACAGCTGCACTAGAATATCCGGTTGGGTTCAAATTACTGGATGCCATGCAAAGTCCTACATATTAACCTTATTTTTGAAAATATATTCTTAAAGGTTTTTTACAAATACTTAGAGAATAGATGTCTTTTCAACTTGGAACTTTCTGATAAATGATCTGGTATCCCTAAGGTATCAGAAGTACTTCAAAGTAATTTGATCACCTAAAATGAAGTCTACATTTTTATCAAGTAGGGATTTGTTTCTAAATCAATTTATTTAATATTAGCTTTTGATGTATGCTCCCAACGTATCTGATACCTTATTTATTAATGGATAAACCTGCTTATTCATTGATACGATGAATTTTTAAATGGGAACAGTTCCCATGTTTCCCCAGAAATATCCCTTAATCCGCCCCGCCCCCCCGGCCCCCGCCAGCTGCACTAAGACTATTAAACTTCGTGTAGACTGGAAGATGCTTTTGACAGAACCAGAAAGCGAGTGGGCTGCTTCGTGCCGACGCCAGCCAGCCTGGCGCTGGGGAGGCGGGGCTGCCCCACCCTCCCCTGCATGCTGGGCCCCCGGAGGAGCCCTAAAATGTCCCATTCCATAGGAAAGCAGCACAACAATCATTTTCCTTTCTATGTTCCTAGCACAGAACTGTTTCTAAAAGAACTAGAAGTAGTTTTGTTACCTAAGTACTTTTTTTTTTTGGTTTTATTTAAGTGTACTAGAATGTAAAACCTTTATGGGTCAGATTTTTAAAAACTGGTACAGTATCGTATTTGCCTCATCTGATGTACTATATTTCAACCTAATTAAAATGATAATATGTTTGCTGCGTGGTCTTTTTGTTGCCTAAGTATTTTGGTAGATATTTCCCTTGGAGATAACAGTAAACATTCAATATATGTAAAGTTCCTTTACATGATTGAATTCGTTTACTAAACTGTAAGTGATTGAGTGTTTTGGCTGAAATGTGTAAGTCCTCTGATTTAAAAATCTGGAATGTCCCTCGACCTTAACCTTGAGAAAATGTCGACACGGGAAAGGTCTGGAGGAGACACCTGCGAGTCAGGTGCAGCTCTGAGGAGCCAGGTCTGGTTCTAGAGCCTAAAATGGGGTGGACTCCAGAGACGCCCCAGAGTCCCCGCCCCGAATCGACAGAAGGAATGCTGGCCTCCTGGGGACGCTATAAGGGCTTGGATGAAACCACAGGAGCCCCTGGGGGGTCACCCTTCTTATAAGGGCCTTTGGTCCCTATCCATTTCTGTGGAGCAGTTACTGCAGCTGCCGTTTCCAGCAGTGACACTCTAGAAGCAAGGCTAGGAAGGCCACTGTGCCAGGCTCCAGCCGGCTGTGCACAATCTCTGCATAGGAGTCACTCGGCGGGTTTGAGGACTTGGAGCTATTTTACTACGAGGACCAAAATGTCACCTACCTCAGTGAAAACCTTCCTAGTGTCCACTGCATCTTGCTCACGCTGAAATGTCTGGCTGTCTTCAGTCTGTAAGCCAAGCTGCAAGGTCATGACAAGAGCACACTTTGTCCCAGCCAGGCCAGTCTGCACACAGCTGCAACGAGTGGCAGAACAAAGGGCCCCTGTCCTCGCTCAGCTTTCAGTGGCTGACACCACTGCGTGGGGTGCGCACCACCCTCCATACCGCCATTCTTTGAAGAAAGCAGACCAGTGGGCTTGGGAGTTAGTCTGGGGTCCACCTCTGCACCCCCAGCCCCAGGGCATCAGACACTGCTGCTCTACAGCTCCAGGCCTAAGCTCCCTGTACTCCAAGCAGGGTTGCCCCGCTGGAAGCACTAACCTTGAGAAATCCCTTTGGCTGGGGAGGAGGGGGAAGAGGTCAACGCCATATCGTAAAAAAAAAATCACTTGACAAAGGAAGTGCCTTAACACGGTCACAATGCAATCTGTTAGGTTCCGTTTTGTTTAATGCAAACACAGGACAGCTTACAAGTCACTGAAACACAAGCACATAAAAAGTACAGGGGATTCTCAGAGCAGTCTCTCAGTTCTTCTTCGCCTGCGGAACTAGTACTAACCCCCACCCCAAGTGGCCAAGGCAGCGGGCCTGCCACCATTCTGTGGGGCCCACCCAGGAGGGTGCCCCACACCACGAAGGTGCCATGTCGCCTTCATCCATGTGTCAGTTACCATCAACACTGAGTCCCCACTGCCACGTTAACCTGGTACAGACTGGCTATTTTCAATCAGCCCTTCTAAGTTCTCACTTCCCTATCACCTAGGACAGCCTCCATGTTGGCCAAGGCAATTTTGAGATAATCACA
>NW_006430739.1:216645-238804 GCF_000325575.1 Pteropus alecto | reverse complement strand
AAGCTTCTGCAGGCATCAGTGTCCCCCCGGGACAAGAGCTCTGCAAACGGCAGCTGCTGAGTGACCTTCCAGGCATGGCCAGTCACTAGGAGCAGGTCTGGGCACTGGGCTGTGGGCATTCTGCAGAAAGCACCCCGATAGCTAGGGGGGAGCAAAAATCACCAAAGTCAATGATGCTAAGGAGGTGGCTTCGCCCCGCGGAGTATGTTGACTCCTCATCACAACTGGAGGACTGCAGGCTCTTTGCCATCACTAGCTTCACACTAAAGCTAAGAGGAAAAACCAGGGGTGGGGGGGTAGGTGCCCGATTTCCAGCCTCCCAGTGGAAAAGCCCAACAACCCTAGTGCCAACACCACGCCTGGTCATGGCAGGGTACACATGGGTCCCATCAGTCCTCATCCTACTCCTTGCCATGACTGACAGCTCTGTAAATGTCCATACTTCCCGGTGGCAGGGAGACAAGCATCTTGCCACACACAAGCGCTGCCATTTCTCTTCATTTAAAATGCCTCAGGGACCTTGATGCGCAGCCACCTTAACGCGATCCCTCTCCGACTCCTGTTCCTTAGCACACTGGCCCTCCCCAGGCCCTGAGGTCACCCCATGTACACAGCAAAAGGCCATGGATGCAAAAATCCATCATAGCTGCCTGCAGCCCAGAAACAGACAGGGGTTGAGGCCACCAACCATTGCCATCCTTGGGAGGAACAAGCCTGGCAAAGCTGACAGCCTGGCCACTGAGGAGAGGGAGGCGCTACAAACAGGCGCAGCTTGCAAGCAATGCCTCTCCTGCTCAATCTCCTGGAGCACGGAAGGCCACATTTTCTTCCCTCTGCAACGCATGCATGTGTGTCCTCAGTGCTCCCCACCCCCTCGCACACTCCTGGCCTGTCTGGTGTGCCCCCGTGCAGGGGAGGGGGGGTTTTCGGGCCCGCAGGCCTGCGCCAGGAATGGGTCCAAACAGTAGCACTGACCCACGCACTACGACTCATCCCCGTCCTGCAATGAGTCGTATATTTTTAAAACAAGGGCTAAAATGAACGCATGAGGCATGCGTTACATAACCTGCAGGGTCTGTTCAGATTCCTTCAAGTTGGAGTTGCCTCACCCCAGTTCAGCAGATGAGGAGTTAACGCATGGCCTGTGGGATGCCAGGGGCCGCCCATGCAGGTCAAAGGAGCACGAGAACAAACATAAATAGGACCCTACCTTTCTGCTGACCTATTACGCTTTCAGAAGTGCTTTTTGACACTGCAAACTGATTATCAGTAGATGGTGGTTCTAGTTCAGCCTGACAGCAGAGCTCCCAGGACAGGACCACATGTTGGCCAAAGAGAACATTCCAGGAAGCCAGCTGTGCTCCAGCCCAAAGCATACAGCACCAGTCCAGGTGGGGGGCTAGTCCCCAAGGTCTGGTGTTTACCATGCTGAGCAGACCCCCAGCACTCATGAACAGGCCAGGCAGGGTACCTACAAACTTACAAGTCAGGTGTACATCACTAAACCAAGCAAGCAACCCTCCCCTCCGCCCCCTCAAATACACGTCTGTGCCAACGACAAGCATGCTTTTGGCTTTGATGCTCATTCTTGATGTCTGTAGCTTTTGCTACCAAAATAAGAACACAAACGGGGTGGAGAGTGAACACCCTCCCCCGCCCCCGCCCAGGATAAAATGCATTTCCAATGCATAAATGATTCCTACAGACTAATCACATCAGCCTGGAAAACACATCCAATCCCCTATGGAATCAGATGGGAATTAGACCTGAGCCACAGGTTCCCACTTATGCAGAAGATTCCTGAACTCCCCGGGGAGGACTATCACGGCATGCATATTTGCACTTAAATAAATAAAAAGCCTCCACGTGGGCCAGCTCTCTAGAAGCCCAGCAGTGTCAAAGCTGTAACCAGAAAGAAGGACCAAAATGACGCCCCCCAACCCTACCCCACCCCGGTGTCCTGTATGTGTGCCTGGTGTTAGCCAGGGCTCAGCTGTTGGCTCTTTTGCAGGGGTTCCAAGCACCAGGTGCTAGCCGGGCCACCTGACAGCTGAGGTCACACCAAGTGTTACCTATTGGCAGAAACCTACCAGCGAGTCAATGCCACTCCTCTAGGATCACACTACCCTGTGGTCAAACTCGTCCCCTAAAAGGAAGCATCCTCTTGCCCTCCCCCAGCTCGGCGTCCTCCTCCCCAGTTCACAAAGGCCTGGAACAGGCTAGGCTGGCTCTGGGGAATTGGTGACCCAGCAGCTCCTGAGGCTGGATTTCAACACCAAGTCTCCAGAGCACCTGTGACAGGGTGGTCACCTCCACCCTGTGTGCAGGGCGCAGAAACCTAACTCACACCCAGAGCTCATCCAGAAATTAGAACGAAAAGCCAGTGACATCAAAGGAGCGGTACAGCGGCTGTGGGTCCAAATGAAATAAGGAGCTGGGTCCCCAGTGGTGGCGCGACTGTGCACCTGCTGCTGCACGGGGCCCTCAGATCCGGGGTGGCTGGGGCTGCGGTGGCTCTGCGGACTGCGGCGGCAGTGCTGAGTATTTCACTGTGGAGAAAAGATGCCCTTTAGAAGGGACTCATTTCCACCCCGCACAGAAGGCACAAATACACAAGCCACCCCCTGCTAGGGACAGCGATCTGGCTCTCTCTCTGTCCCGTGCAGGGGCTGGCCATCCCTGGCAACCTCTCCTCTGGCACCGACTCTGTCTTGGTCAGGGCAAACGTAGGCCCTGGAGAGAAGCAGGAAGCTGCACAGACCCTGGCAAACAACTCAGTCTCCTTTTTCTCACCTATAAAACTGGAATGCTCCTGATGGCATTGCTGGGAGGATTATTTTCCTTTATTTTTTTATGCCTACAGCACCTGGTCTTCCTAGGTGGTCTCCTATCCAAGTACTACCCAGACCCTGCTTAGTTTCCGAGATCAGACGAGATTGGGCATGTTCAGGGTGGCATGGCTGTAGACTGGGAGGGTTATTGGAAAGAAAGTACTGAATACAGTACCTGGCCCACAGTACGTGCTCGCACAATGGTGCCTAAGACTTTTAAAAATGATCATAGTGAATGCTACTGTAGTCGAGTTTCCTCATGTTTTAATCCAGGATTCTTTAATCTAGGGTTTCTCAAACTCCGGGCTGCACACTAGTACCGGTCAGTGGCCTGTTAAGAACCGGGCTGCACGGCAGGAGGTGAGCAGCAGGTGAGTGAGCGAAGCTTCGCCTGCATTTGCAGCCGCTCCCCAGCACTAGCATCACCGCCTCAGCTCCGCCTCAGATCATCAGGCGTTAGATTCTCATAGGAGCCCCGGTCCCTGGTGCCACAAAGGTCGGGGACTCCTGCTTTAATCTATTCAGTGTAAGACGGCCAGGTATCCACCCTAAGCAATGGCACAGAGCACCCTGTCCCCCATCGCACACCAGTGCCCCCACACCCCTGCTGCTGCCCTCTGCTCCAGCCACAACAGGTTCCATACTCCCCGTGCCCCTGTCTCCGCCTACCCCATCCTCTGCTGCTCCTCCACTTCGCACAGCCTTTCCCGACCACCCTACTGGCATTCTGGGCCATAGGTGGTATCTGCCCTGAGACTGGCCACTCCAGGCCAGAAGCCTGACCTCACACAGCCCCCATCGCCAATGGCTCTGGGACCCAGAAAGGGCTTGGTGACCACGGAATAGGGAGGAAGGTAGGGAGAGGAATGGTCTCTAATAACAGGGTCTGTGTTTTAATCAAGTTCCCTTTGGCAATTTTCAAATTGAAATGTATGGGCCTAGGTTAAAAGATTCCCCATGGCTCCATCGGAATTTGTGTAGGAGCCAAGCACTGCCTGAGTGAGTGATGGGTACCGAGCAGAGGCGGGCAGATGGCTGAGTGGGACTCACTATGGAGATGGCAACGAAGCCTCCTGCTAGCGTGCAGCCTTCCCAGACACACCCGTGCAGAGAGCATGGGCCTGGGGCTCATGCGCAGATGACTCAAGACCAGAGCCGGAGCCCCTATAGCACATGGAGGTCCTCGACATGGCACCAGCTGGCCCTGGTGTCCGGGTGATCAGGGGCACAGTACAGGGACCTCCGGGCTCCCGCAGCTCCTTGGTCTGGCTGGAAATTCTAGGAACAGACACCTCTGCACTAGCACAGTTCTGCTCAGTGCCAGGCCCACCGGCTAGGAGTCCTTCAGCGACAGACAGTGACCAAGAAGTCCTCACCTTGGGGCTCCTCACACACGACGGCTTCCAGGTTCTCCCCTTTCACGTAGTCTGCATTGAGACCCTCTGCGAAGGGCAAAGGGCAGAGTCAGTGACTGACAGAACCAAAAGGTCTCCCACCATAATCGAGCCTCCTGAGCAAGTCCTCCGGTACAGTTCAAAACACACAACTCCCTTAACGGACTCAAGGCCCCGCAGTCCAGGCCACCTCAGTGTCCTTGTCTGGGCAAAGACAGGCTGGCTGGGAGTGGGCTGCTCTGCCCAGTTCTCATCATTGTCCTCAGACGTGATGACAAGTGGCAAAGGCCTGACAGACACCCCATCCCCATAGGGCAGGTGCCACTGTATGAGAATGTGTACCAGACAGCAGCTCTGCCCAGCAGAGAGAGGGCACACAATGGCAGGGCTTGGTGTCACCCATGGGTCCACATGCTGGCCCAGGGGCCAGGGAGGCAGAGAGGGAGCCAAGCACCGCATGAGTGACTGATGGATGTCAAGCAGGGAGGGGCAGATGGCTGAGTGGGGCTCACTGTGGAGATGCCAGCAAAGCCTCCTGCTAGCGTGCAGCCTTCCCAGCGACACCCACGCGGAGAGGCCAACTGGGCAGTGGAATGGCACTGTTTCTGCCCCAGCGTGCAGGGCCCGGGGCCCACCCATAGCTGCTCTGGTCTATTTGATCATTAGGGCTTTCTCCCCACGTATTTCTGAGGGACTTGGGGACTCTACAAAGTATCCTGTGCATGCCAGCACACCGGCCACTGAGTGGCACCATGCTGGACGCAAGAGCCATTACTCAGTACACGGAGTGGACCTCACCGCTGCTTGGGGAATCAAGAGTCTGTGTCTTACCCCTGGACGAGCTGGAGACTGGAAACCTCATCAGAGCCCTGGGCCTGGGGGAAATTGGGTCACGGCTCTAACCAACCGACTGACTGAGCAGGCACCAGTGTAAGTCGCTCCGCCATCCTGGGCTGCACTCACGTTCATCTACACCAGTATGGCTGCCTGCCCGGCTGCTTGCTGGGCTCAAGGCAGACACCAGATGGGCCCAGGAAATATGCAGGCATCATTCACTGTCAGGTGTGTCCAGCCTCCATAAGGGGCGGGGCAGGTGATGGAGCTGGTGGCAGCTGTTCCCAGCTGATGGGCAGGGGCTGGGAGATGTGCTGCCATCCTAACATGCACTGGACTGGCTTCTGCCTGTGAGCAGCGCTCTGACTGCTCCTCACGGATGACCACCAGTGGGCATCTGAGTCCCAGACAGGATCTTCACCCCTTCCCATGCATTCCTGAACACAGCCATTCCCAACCTGTGAATACAGAGTCTGGCAGGTGGCATACTTCCATATGTATTGGGGAAAGCTAAAGATGGTTGTGGTCGAAGCTGGAGAGTGCCAGGGGAGGGGATGGGGTGGGGAGCTGTGATAAGGAGCAAGAGCAGCAGGGTGGGGAGGCATCGAGGCCAAAGTGGAAGAGGAAAATGACTGTCAGAGTGCATCGTTACCTTGACCTTCTGCTGCATCTGAAGGGAAGACACAAAGCTTAGGAGGAAGAACGCAGCCCCCCGCAACAAAGCACACAGGCTTTCTGTGAGACGGACTGGCCCTCGGCACTGAGGGCAGAGAATGGGGAGGCAGAGGGTCCCCAAAACCTGAGCCGCTTTGGTGGCGGTGGCGACTAGAACCCAGCCACTAAGCACCACGATGGCCACCTCCTAGTAGCCACCAGCCATCCCCTCACCCCTTGGGGCTTCCCGGTGCGCTGGGTGCAGAGCGGTTTGTGCTCTGCCTTCCTGACCTCCACGCGGTGGTGGCTGAGGCCACTCTGGTCAGAGCCTCAGGAGACAGGGTTGGGGTGGGAGGTCCCGGCTCCAGGCTTCACAGCGGGCTTAGCCACCCCACATCCATGGGACTCCTTCGCATTCCAACCGGGCCTAGGTGCATGAAGCACACGCAGTCCCCGCACGGGGCTGACAGTCCAGAGAGTGATGTGGAGAGACAGCGGTCTCGGATAGAAACAAATGACCAAACCCAATGCCCCCACCATGGGCTCGATCACAGTCGGTGGAGGCACTACGGCCACACGCAGAAGTGCCAAGTCACGGGCCATGGGCCGGGAAGGAGGGAAGCCTTCCTAGGACGGTACTCCAGGCCCAAAGGATGAGAGCAGCTAGGTGAGGAGAAGAGACAGTGGAGATGGGACAGCAGACAGGACGCTGGAGACAGCAGGGCACACTCAGGGAAGTGGGGAGGGCTGTGGAGAGAGGCTCCTGAGACCAGGGCTGCAGGGCTGGGGAGGGAAGAGACGTGGTTAGAACTGAACCATGAAGGGACTTCGAATGCCAAGCTCAGGGGCTCGGCCATGACCCGGAGAGCATGGGAGGTCCCGGCAGAGCTGGCCCTGTGCATTTTAAACTGGTCCCTCTGGCTGTTGCAAGCTGGGAGAAGTGTGGGGAACTCTTGGGCAGGCAGCAGTCTGATGGAAGCATCCAGATGGAAGACTGGGAGACTTGGCCCTGGACGGGCAGGGGCCATGGTGGTGGTGTGGCCCCAAAGCAGAGCTGCGCAGGAGGCACAAGCCCCGGGATGGGGGATGCCACTGCTGTAGGTGGGGTGACAGAAGACTCAGGACTGCTGGAATGTGAGGGGCCACAAAGATGGGACAGAGACAACTTACAAATTCTGAAGAGAAAGCTGGTCGCCCAGGGGGCGGATGCCGAAGCAAGAGAGGTCCTTTTCAAATCTGGGGGACACTCCATACTCGGTTCCCTTCTGCGCGAACTGGGATGACAGCACTTGCATGAGTGTGTCCAGGTAAGGGATTTGGGATAGTGCACGTTAAGCAATGACAAGCCTATCATGAACAGATTGAGGGGGAACACACAGGGGGCCAAAGACACATATGGAGGAGCTGCCTAGAGAGGGGCCAGTGGGAGGGAGGGGAGCCGGCCCTGCCGCTGAATGGGGGGCGGGGTCTGCGACGGCAGCGCGTTTCACGAACTCCCTGGGATCCGCCACTAGTCCCACAAGTGCACTTGCCTCCCGGGCCTGTGCCACCCCTGCCAGCAGGCTCGCCCTAACTGCCCCACCCAGCAACACCCTCACCTTGAGGCCGCCCCCAAGAAAGAAGTCACGTCCATGTCCTCCAGCCTTGTTGCCACATGGCTTTCAGCTGTCCTCAATGCCCCGTTTTCGGTTTATTCTTTCCCAAATATCATATAAATTGTTCAACTCTATATACCAAGGCCTTCGTGTTCTCATGTTTTCTTTGGCTTTCTTGCTAATCCAATTTGCAAAACCTCACACCTGTTTGTTTTAGGAAACAAGTGTGAAAATACTGTATTTTCATTTCACCTTAGTGTCCCCACAGAGATAGATACAACCCAGACATGTTTTCCGGTTTGGAAATCAACCTCTTTTCCTCTCCCCGTTCCTGCCTGGCGCCCCTTCTGGATTCATCGCTTTCCATCTCGAGTAAGTTCCTTCAATAATCCTCACTGTTAGGGCGACGGTGCTGTACTGGGGTGAATGGTGACCCTGCTAAAATCTGTCCTCCTCCTCATCCCTGGACCCTGTGAATGTGACCTCATTTGGAAAAGGGCTCTCTGCAGATGTTACCCAGGTGGGCCCTATACCTCATGACAAGTGTCTGTACGAGAGACAAGAGACGACACACACAGAGGGAAAGGCATGTGGAGACAGAGGCAGAGATTGGAGGGATGTAGCTTTAAGCCACGGTACGCCTAGGGCCACCAGAACCTGGAAGAAAGGCAGGGAAGGGCCCTTCCCTAGAGCTTCCAGAAGAAACCAACCCTGCTGACACCTCGATCTTAGACTTCCGGCCTCCGGAACTGTGGGAAGACAGATTTCTGTTGTTTTGAGTCACTCAGATTTTTGCTTTTGAGCTGAGACAAGGGACAGCTCTAAGGACAATCCAGCCTCCAGGTCTGCTCTCCCGACTCCTCCCTGTTCCCAGCTTCTGAATCTCAAGTGAGCAGCGAGATTGTGAGGTTGTGCAGGTTGTACACTGCAATGTGAGTGGCGCCCATGGAGGACTGCTGTACACAGCCTGTGTAGCTGCATGTGGGGGCCCTGGTCAAGAAAGTGATATACAAGAAGCAAATGCGATGGCCAGGTGAAAAATTCGTCGGAGACTTCAGCAATTTCCACATTCAAAGCGTTCTGCAGGCCGGGTTAGTTTTCTGGAAGCTCGGCTCCAGGCTGGACTTGAGGGCAGAGGCCTAGAGCCACGGTAGGTGGAGCCTCACACCGACTGCTCCCAAGCTTCAGAAAGACAGAAACTGCCCCTGAGTCCTGTTTTATCACTTGAACTAAAAATCCCGGGCCTTAAGGCAGAGACACACTCAGCAGACAGTGACATGTCAACACTGTGCTTCTAAAACCAACAAGTGTGGGCTTCCTGTTCGCCCCCAACAGCATCCCCACAGGGCTCCCGACGTGGGATACCTGCCAGCCTCCAAGACGGGATTCCATTTGTAAGTGCGATATACTCGCATCTTATAGACACACAGCTATGGCATAAAATGCAAGCTAGCTTTCACAAATATAGCATGTGGGGTGGGGTGGGGGTGGGGGTGCCACAAAACCATTCTCTCCCCTGCATTCCTACTCCTTTAAATCGATTCGTGACTCCCTATATTTTTTAAGATTTTCTGGCTCATAGTGGGAGGAGCAGAGGTACCAGGTCAGTGACTTCTTGGGATCCGAAAGGGATCCCAACTGGTTTGTCCAGCAGTGCTGCCTGCTGGGTCTTAGCGATGCCCAGAGACTCCCTTCTGCTCCTGAGGAAACTGGCAGCATGACAGGGAGCTGTTGACTGACCCAGGGGCTCTGAAGTCTCCATATTCCTTTGGTGAGATCTGAGGCCATAGAGAAATCCCAGGGTCTCTCCTGTTCTATGACAAGGAAGCATCACCATGGTCACTGCGCTCTGCTGCCACAGAAATCTGACTTCTGGGAACTGGATGGCTTGGAAGATCAAGGTCATTGTGTCCAGCCCCATCATCTCTTCCAGGCCGGTTTACACTTCAGTTCTGTCTGCAAGAATTTCCAAAGTGCAACTCCGCTCCCCGCTCCCACCCGAGAAGCCTTCTCTGGAGTTGCTCTCAGACAGGCTGTTGAGTGGACGTGAATCTCAACTTGCTCATGTTTCTGCCCCTTTCCCTCCAAAGACCGTAACCATTCGTTCAAGTCCAGGGGTGCGGGGAATGAAACCGCTGCGGGCACAGCAACGAGCGGCCGCAGGGCAGATCCACTTACGTTGAATGCGGAAGCAAAACTTCTTCTGCTGGTAAGAGATGTAGCTGGACACGGCGCCGATCAGGGCCATGGCCAGGGCGCTGGCCACGCCGGCAATGGTGCCGGTCTCTGGAGACATTCCTGGGCAAAGGAGAGGGTGGGAGAAATGAGAAGTGAAGTCAAGCCAACAGCAGCAGGAGGATAGGCTCAGGCACCGAGCTAAGCTTGCTCCAATGCCCAGGACCCCGATGCCAGTGTGACAGGCCTATGCCACTGTATCTCAGGGGTTCAAATGACACAGTGCCCCCTTGGATTTGCCAAGTGCTTCTCATTTTCTGTAAGGATTTCCATTCTGAGAAGCTTAAAAGGTGGACGTGGAAATGGTGCGGTCCCAGACAGGTACCTGGGTCTTAGGCCAGCCAGCGGGCTGCCCATGGGGCCACCTCCCCGGGGATCCATATTTTTACACTTAATTGCTTTAAATGACTTGGTCCCTCTGCTGTTGGCCTCACAGTTCTCTACCAGAAACAGTCAGGGGAAGGTCAGAAAGGCCAACTCTGAGACAAGAGCGGGCCAGCACTCTCTCCCGTCGTTTCCAGCAGAAACCTTGGAACTCAAACCCACCGGCTTCAGAGTCGTCGTTGTTGCCATAGCGACCATCACCTGGAGAAAGGACAGAAGTACTTGGTGTTCGCTGTGAACCAGTGACCACCCAGCTCTGGGTCAGGAGGGACAGCCCCTTCCCGACTCCTTGACCCTTCTGAATCCCCTCTGCACAGGCCCCACACCCAGTAACCCCCGTGGGCTTCTACGAGACTGAAGCAGGACCTGCTCCCTGGTGCCCATCACCCATAAAGCCGAGGCTGCCATGTGGGAGTTTATATTTTGAAAATGATAGCCACTGTGCATTGAGCGTTTGTTACATCCCAGCTCTTCCTGCACAGTACTCCACTGAATCTCTTCGCAACCCAGGGGCAGGTCACGTAGCATCCCTGCCTTATAGGGGAGGGAGCGGAAGCTTGCAAGTGAGGGACTTGCCGGCAGGTGGCAGAGCTGGGCCTATGCCAGGTAAGCTTGACGGAATGACATGTGTCCCACGTATCCACTTTCTCCTATATCAAGTGTGTATTCTTTATCTGATTACAGAAACATGCTTATATAAAACTTTGTTTTTAAAAAAGGGTGAGAGGTTAGCATAAAAAGAATTTATAATCCCAGCAGCCAGTGAGATTTACGATTAATATTTCACTTCGCTTTCCTCCTGTGCCTAGTACTTTACGAGCTTGCCTTCAAACCCAGATGTTTCTGTTCATGCAACTTAGGTACCTATACAGCGTCTTTACGATATGCTACAAGGATTAAGTCATAATTAAGAGTTTTTAAGGGCTTCTACTTCCGGCTTGGCATAGACTTGGAGTCATTCTTAGAACATAAACAAATGCAGGCTGCCAATGCCTTACCCAGGATTTGGAAATTCAAAAGGCTCTGAAATATCACAGAGAAGAGATTAGTGGTTGACAGGAATTAGGGAGGGAGATGACTGTGATTATAAAAGGAAAACAGGCAGGGTCCTTGTGGTGACAGAACTGTCCTTTATCCTGACTGCAGCGGGGGTCACGGGAATCTATGCATGAGATATAATTTCACAGAACACATACACACACGCACGCACGCACGCTTCCCCAGACAGCGGTTCCCTGACGAGCAAGTGCTGGTCTTTCAGGACATTAATTAGCCTTGAGCACTCCTTTCATGTCACCCTCCTCTCGTTAACGGAGGGAGACTGTGTTCCCAAAGCCCGGGGTTCTTAGGGGAAACTGCCCTGGGATGTTGGAGGCAATGAACTCTGACATGTCCTTCACCAATCGAAGAGTCTGGGGGAATGTGGGCTCCTCGACTGTAACAAATATCCCCACCCCCTCTGGTAAGGGCTATTGGTAATGGGAGAGGATGTGGGTGTGTGTGGTGGGGGGTATGGGAACTCTATACATTCTGCTCAATTGTGCTGTGAACCTAAAAGTGCTCTAAAAATAAAGTATTTTAAAAAAAAGTTGGAGGGGAGAAAATGAGGTTTGCTATGTCCCCACCTGGGGCTAAATCCTTGGGTTAAATGCATTTATTTTACAAAGATCCCTGATTGGATCTGAATGGTTATTTAGAAAACAAGGAGCACCAGTGTTTGAAAAAAACAATCACTTGTGAGGACTTGGAGCCTACGTGAGCCCATCAATGGCCCCTTCACGGCTGTCTTCTTCTGACGTGTTCATGTCACCAGATTTCCAGACAGGTCTGAGCAATTCAACCTATTCTTTCTTTCAACTCAAGGTGGAATGAAGCTGAGTGTTCACAAGTCTCTCTTTCCTTATTAATATGTGATCATGAGGATTCACAGCAACTTGAACTTCACGATCAATATGACACGGCTGAGTTAAGAGGGTGTTACATGAAAGGTAAACAGGACTGCCCCTTGCCTAGTGTTCCTCTGGGGGCATACAGAGAAGTCTAGCACTCTCTCAGGCTGTCAAAAAGACTCAAAAGCTCAACACTTAATGTCTCTAGGAATTCCTGACTATCTGACAATCTGTGATTTTATGGAAACGTTATCCTAAGAAAATGAAAAAAAAAATATTCAAAAAGATATATGCATCTATATGTTCATTGCAGCATTGTTTACAATAGCCAACAATCTGTGATTTTATGGAAACGTTATCCTAAGAAAATGTCAAAAAAAAAAAAAAAAAGATCCTATCCTGTGGGCGACTCATTGCTCAGATGGGCATGCGAGCTAGAAATACCTTGAAGCTAAAGAACTGGAAAATAGAAAGGCAGGCATTCTAGATCATTCTGTTCCTTCTAGTTGCATGAATCCGAACTGGAGTCAGCCAAGCCAATGTCATGGCTTTGATCTTCATTTGGCTACTGCGCTCTGTTCACTTCCTTTGAGCACAGGCTGAACCCAGTCCTTATACAAAATGCATGCCGAGCAAAAGACAATATTGGGACAACTGATGAACCATCAGCATAAAATCAATGTATCTAATCCAATAACATCCATGGAAGCAAGCTCCCAATAAATATAAGATAGATGAAGCCATGAAAGCACTATCAGACAACGTAAGACAACATTTATATTGTCTTGGGATGAGAAATGAATTTCCAAACATGACCCCATATCTAAAAACTCAAAATGGAAAAGATTATATCAAAAGTAAACTTCAGTACTAAAGGCACAAACAACAAAAGAAAAACATGAATAAATTGGACTTCGGCAAAATTAAAACTTTTGTGCTTCAAAAGACATCATCAAGAAAGTGGAAAGATGAACCCACAAAATGGGAGAAAGCATTGGCAAATTTTATATCTGATGAGGAACTAGTATTGAGAATAAAGAACTTCTACAACTTAATAATAAAAGGCAAATAATTTGATTTTAAAATGGACTAAGGATATGAATATTTCTCCAAAAGACATATAAATGGCCAATAAGCACACCGGTGCTTAAAAGATACTCAACATCAGTACTCATTAGGAAAATGCAAATCAAACCCATAATGAGATATTGCTTTACACACATCAAGATGGCTATAATCAAAAATAGGTAATAAGTTTTGGCAAGTATGTGAAGAAATTGGAACCCTCCGATATTGTATATGGGAATCTAAAATTGTCCAGCCACTATGGAATAGTTGGCAGTTCCTCGAAGTTACACAGAGAGAGAGATACCACACGACCTAACAAATCTACTTCTAGATATATACACAAAAGAATCAAAGGCATATGGCCACACAAAAACTTGTACACTAATTTCACTGCAGTATTATTCATTAAAGCCAAAAAGTGGAAGTAACCCAAAGGTCTATCGATTGATGAATGAGTAAATAAAATATTTTTTGGAATATAGGAAAAGGACTTCATACTAATCCCTAGTGTAAAAGGGCCCCTTACAAATCAATGAGAAAAGATAATGATTCCAGTCGAAAAATAGGCAATGGGCGTGAACAGGCAATTCACACAATATATTGAGTGTAATAAGACATAAAGATGGAAAGTGTCTCACTTCTTGGATTCAAAAAAATGCCAATTTAAACAGGATAGCATTTTGCCTGATGAAATTTGCAAAGATTACAAAACTGTAATAACCGGTGGAGGGGAGGATGTGAGCAGACAAGCACCTGTTTACTTCCTAGCGGCAGAAATGGAAGCTGGTAGAATCATTTGGCAGTACCTTTGAGTCGCATCTTTAAAAATTTACACCTCTTGTGACTCGGCGATTCAACTTCCAGGAATTTATCTGACAATTATGTTTTTGTTTTTGTTTTTTTGCTATGAGGATGTTCACCATGACACTGTGTACAGTAGGAAAAGGTGGAGGGGGGAAAAAAAACCTCTCCGTACAGAAATAGGTACTGGTTAAACAAATTATGGTGGAACAATATTATGCAGTCATGGACATATTTTAGAGCATTCTTAAATGACAAAAATATTCGGGATATTACTGAATAAAATTTAAAAAGGTAGCATGATTCTATTTTAATAAAAATAAACACAATTATTTACAGTGTAGAGTTATGAGTAGAAAAAATACTGCAAGCATAAACTCCAAAGGAGTACTGGAAAACTCTTCCTAGGTGGTGAAACAATAAGCAAGTATTTTTCATATGACTTATAAAATTTTTAAAATATGCAAGCCTCATGCACATCTATCCACCTGTATTTTTCCACAACCGGAGAGACAACTCAAAGAGGCTATTTCACAGGTCACTGGAAGGATCTTTCTTCTCAAGGACAGTGTTTTGTATTCTTACCTGCCTACTGACTTCATAATTACATGCCACAATTATACACTAAGGAAACTGGAGTAGCCCTCTATTATACCAGAAATTCATCTCTATGGCATTTCTCATGCTGCAATTTGCTTTGAGTATAGAAACCTATACTATACATACAGAGCTATGCTGTAGGTCTAGGGACCGCTGTCATAGCAATAGTGGCTGTCATAGGTATAGAAACTGCCACTGTAGCTATGGTGACTACCACAGCTATAGCGACTGCTGTACCTGTAGCAACCATCGTAGCTATAGTGACCCCCATAGCAATAGTGACCATTGTAGAAGAGGAGGTGTCACTTCAGTGATGAAGTTTTAAATCAGCCCTGTTGTCAAAAGAAGTGTTATATCTTCAGCATCTTCAAATACAAAAGATAACGATGAAAATATACACACACGTCAGTCTTGAGTCCTATACAGGCACTTCCCTGGGAGGTAGGGATGCAATGCACACGTCTGCCCTTTATGACAACGGCAGAACCCTGTACTCACAGTGAGTACCCAAGACACGTGATTTGTCAAGGCCATGGAGAATCGTGTGGGAAGATTACATCTAGAACTGCTAGTGGGGATATTCAAGTACTTAAAGACTTTTGTAAATATTCTAGATTTCCAAGAACCACAGCTGGGACTTTTACATGTTTTGACTTTTACATTTTAAAAATTGATTTTCATTATTTAAAAAGTGGCAGCAGAAAAGCAAAATAAAGGTGTTTTTTTTTTCAATGAACAAATAAAAAAGGAGAAAAGAGTTGCTTCAAATGACTCATGGTTACAAACACAAAGTGAACTGAAAAAAATCAGCCAGAGCGTGTCTGCCTAGGCTAACTGCTGGGGATGCCATTCCTCACTGTTCCAGATAGTCTCCAAGGCCAGGATCTCCTCCATCTCCCACCTCAGGGATGAGAACACTCAGCCTCCAGGTAACAGGACAGGTGCCATCTCCCAATCTGACATAGAACCCTGCAACCTGACCTTCCGGTGCTCAGATCTCAAGACACCAAAGAGGCTGTCTTGGGTGTATGTGTGCCTGAATGTCCACAAGTGTGTGTGTGTCGGGGACAGGGCCTCTGAGGGAGCAAGTGGGTCTCTTCGCAGTCTAGCACAGGGGTCCCCAACCCCCAGGCCGTGGACCAGGACCAGGTCCATGGCCTGTTAGGAACTGGGCCGCACAGCAGGAGGTGAGCGGTGGGCAAGCTGGCAAAACTTCATCTGTATCTGCAGCCGCTCCCCAGCGCCAGCCTCGCCTCCTCAGCTCCACCTCAGATCATCAGGCGTTACATTCTCATAGGAGCACCGGTCCCTGGTGCCAGAAAGCCTGGGGACTCCTGCTCTAGAACACTAGAACTAGAGAGCTGTTGCTCACATGAGACAACCTATTTCTTCATGTTATTAAAGCTGGAAAAAATATGGAAATGGGTACAAAGAAGAAGACAGAGACATAAATGACAGATCTAGAAAGGGCTGTTTAGAGGGAATAAGGGCCGCCTGGGGGCAAATTCTTAATTTTTCAGCTCCTGATGGAAGACCCCAACTCTTCTCACTGTGCCCACAGCTGCGCAGACCACCTGGGGGAGTTGGTGGTCACCGAGCAGCCAGCGGACCTCTGATGGATTTTAGCCAGTATTTCTGGGGTAAGCCCTTCCACCGAAACCCAATTCTGTCATGTGAGATAAATTTAATGGCTTGTAAGGGATCATGAGAGGACCCAAATACTTCGAGATACTGACTGTTAATACAGTCAAAATGGAAGAAAAAAATTTTCTTCAAGGATCCAGTAGGGAGAATGGATAGACATGATGTGAACTGTCCATACTATGGAATATTATTCAGCCATAAAAAGAAACTTGTGACCCATGCTATAACATGGGTGAACAACATTATGCTAAAAGAGCCAGACGCAAAAGGGAAAATCTTGTATTATTCCACTTATATACCTACAGTAGTCACATTCATAGAGACAAAGCGGAATGGTGGCTATTAGGGACTGTGGGGAGGATGGCGCATAATTTGCTTAATTGGTACAAAGTTTCAGTTTGAGAAAGTTCTGTAGATAGATGGCGGCGGCACAACAGTGAGAATGTACTTAATGCCACTGAAACGTACACTTAAAAATGGTTGAAATGGTCAATTTTATGTATATCTTACCTCAACAAAAAAAAAATTCTTCAAAAGCTCAGTAAGGAAACCTGGCGGGGGGCTGGAAAAGTCTGGAAGATAGTTTCCAGGTTGGGAGCAAGCATAAGGCATAAGCAAGGCTTCCCATGTGCGGTATTACAACAGAAATAAAATGACAGTTCCAAGGCAGGAAGCGGTCTGCTGAGCCTAGGCACCTGCCAGGCAGTGGGGAGAGTGGAGGAAGGTCTCTGTGAAGCTCTGGAAGGAAATCGAAGAGGTCGCATTTGGAGGAAGACAGCACTTGAAGTGACAGTCAACTAATTGACCACAGCCAAGAACATCTCATTTAACCTTGGGCAACAGAGGTGATGGTGTTCATGGTTTGCACTAGGGGACATTCTTCAGACAGCCAATATGTGTGACCCAGACACGCCCGTAAGAGAATAGTTGTATCTCTTTAAAAGCCTGGGTTTTGATTCTTGCCTCAGTTTTTAAAACTACATGCTTTTGGCTTTAAAATCTGCCATCTGGGAGTAAAAGGGTGCTTAATTTGATTCTAACATTAAATTTTCTTTTCTGACTAAAAAGATGCTGTAGTATTTTCTGTCCCGTGAGCCCAAAGTAGTTACAAACAAGCAGCCTATAACGGAGTTAACCCAGCATGTAGGTTGCTAGATCCAGTGGCAGGAGGTGATGACCCCAAGGTGTCAGCGCAGCGGAGTGTTAGGTGCTGCAAAGCACATTCCACTTCCAAGCATCAAGGAAAAGTTACAGGTGGGGCTCCTCTCTTTACGGTGCTCTTTGCAATACAGGGAGGGTTTGAGCTCGAAGAAGAAAGGCCCTCCCTGAAGACACCCATTCCCAACCATCCAAGGCTCCAAGGACTGCCACTTGAATAAGCTGGTCACCAAAATGCTAGCTCTGAGAAGACCCAGACGTTCTGAAAGGCCCAGAGAGAACAAGCAGTGGGTAAAATATCCTGCCAGAGCAATGACTAGCTGCTGTTCCAGAATGATCTTTAAGGAGGGGAGGAGGAGGACCCTGCCTAGGGATGCAAAAGCCATTCATTGTCTTGGAGAAGAGGAAGCATGAGGAATGGCCTGTCCTTTTCTGCTCCCTCTGCGACCCACTCTCTCCCCTCTGCCCAGTCCCTCTCTCAACCCCAGTTGATTCCATGGCTCTACTTATCAAGAGTTTTCTGACCAACATGCCAGTGAGGGTGATCTGAGGGTGCTACTGACGCCCTTCTTCCCCTCCAGGTCCTTTACCAATTGAGAACTGATGCAAGGAGTCACAGGAAGATCAGGTGAGTCATTCACCTTATGAAGGGGCTAGACAAGGACACCAGCACCCTCAAGGTCAGGGCTTCTGTGTACTAGGTTAGAATACATGGCCTGAAGCCAGATGGAAGCTTCCTGCTACTTCTCTTCCCTCTCACAAAATCATCTTGGAGCTTACCTGGGGGAAAGTTGGCCTTACAGACCAGATCAGAGTTCATACACTTTAAGGGCGCACACATACCCAGCCAACTCCATAGAGCGCCTCGGGCTTCTTCACTCCCTTTGGGGTCCAGAGCAAAGCATTTCATGCCACAGCCCCACTCCATCCCAAATGTGGCCTAGACCGTCACCAGCCTAGCCAATCGAATGTGTCGCCTTTCCCTTCAGGGGAGGTGGGCTTGACAGGGTAGAGACCAAAGCCAGATGTTTGTTCCATCCCAATCCCCCTCATTTTAGCAACCTTTATTGGGAGTGTCGAAGATATAAAGAAAAAGGTGCCTTCGGGAAGCCAAATCTAGCAGCAGTGAAAAAGATACACATGACTCCAGTATGGCTCTGTGTGATAAGTGTTATTCTATACCAGAAGGAACGAGAGGCTGTAGGAGAAGCCAGGGCCACGTTGGAGTAGGTAGGATAGGGCCTACAGAGGGGAGGAGTCTTCAGAGAAGAGGGAACCTTTTTGGCACCAGGGACCAGTGCTCCTATGAGAATCTAATGCCTGATGATCTGAGGCGGAGCTGAGGAGGTGAGGCTGGCGCTGGGAAGTGACCGCAAATACAGATGAAGCTTCGCTAGCTCGCCTGCCACTCACCTCCTGCTGTGTGGCCTGGTGCCTAACAGGCCATAGACTGGTACTGGTCCATGGCCCAGGGGTTGGGGACCCTGGACTTAAAGGATGAGTAGCTTAGTACTCTCTGGGGAATGAGTGGGAATTCATCGGCTGGAAGAAAGGCATTTTAGACAGAGAAACGGCATGTGAAGGCCCAGCCCACTTGTATGTTTGGAAACGAAGGGAACCTGGTGGTCTAGGGCAGAAAGATATGGCAGCAGCCTAAGGGGCTTTCACTGACCTTGTAGGCAGTGGGGAGTCATTAAAAAGATCGCTTTGTGTTTCTTTAAAAAATTCCCCCAACATTTAAGAAAATTTTCAAACATTCAAAAAAGTTGAAAGCACTGTATCCATCACGTGGATTCTATAATGAACACTTAGCACTGTTTGCTTTATCATGTGTCCATCCACCCCTCTTATTTTTTGTGATGCATTTCCAAGTAAGTCGCAGATATCAGCACACTTCCACATTTGCTTATGATTCCCTTAAGATAAAATTTACATGGAGTAAAATACACAAATCCGACGTGTACTATCCGAGAAGTCTTGGCAGACGAATATACCTGAAAAACCCATACCCCCACCAAAATACAGAATGTTACCCCCACCCCAGAAAGTTCTCTCATGTGCCTGCCCAATCACTCCTCGTCCATATCCCAGCCCCGACAGCCATGAATCTCATTTCTAGAATGAGAGATCAGTCTGCAAGTATCACAGCTTCATATGTTTGGGCTCATATAGTATGCACTCTTTCTTTGGCTTCTTTCACTCAGCATAATGACATTTATCCATGTTTTATGTGTATCAGTAATTCGTTCCATCGTACAAGAATGTAAATATATCACAAATTGTCTATCCACTTATCCGCTTATTCTATTGATACTTGGGGCCATTCCCAGTGTTTTGTTTTTGCTTTGCTATTATAAATAAAGCTGCTATGAGCATTCTAATTTTTTTTTTTGCCTTAAGCTCTCATTTCTCTTGAACTAGCATGAAATTGCTGGGTCACCGGCAGGTCTATGTTCAGTTTTATAAGAAGGTTTACATTCCCACCAACGACATCTGAGTTTCAGTTGCTCCACATCTGCATCAACACTTGGCATTGTCGGTCTCATGTCAGTCATTCTGGTGGGCGTGTTGTGGCATCCCAAAGTAGTTTTAATTTGCATTTCCTGAATGAAAAATAATATCGAGCATATTCATATAACTTCCTTTGTGAAGTGCCTGTTTAATCTTATGCTCATTGTTTTTTAACTGGGATATGTTTTCATTATTATACAATAGTTTCAAGCCTGACAAGATCAGTTTCACGTTCTTGATGGTGCTCTCTGGACGCTGCATTGAGGACAAACTGGGGCCAGGAGATGAGGTAAGAAGTTAAGGTAATGACCCAAGTGGAGGTGATGTGGGCCTGGGCTTGAGGGGAGGCAAAGACAAAGAATATTCTGGATTCAAAAGATACCGTGGGAGAGGACTTCTGGCACGAGGGAGTGAGGAGGTCAACAAATCATCTCCTCAAAAAGCAACTATAACTCTGGCCGATCGAAGGCAGCCACTTCAGAAAACATTTTGTTCTGGTGAGAATGGTTAGTGTCTTTTTGCTCAAGGTTGCTCTCACTCCCCGTTCCTTCAGCAACTGGTTCAGCTGGGGACGGGTGGAGAGGCCACGAAAACCAGTGACTCTACTACAACTGCTACAGGGGACTCACGTGACTTGCAGTATTGTCATTTAATGTGGCAATCTCAATGGCAAGTGAACAGGGAGGGCCAGCAGCCACTTTAGCCAGCCAATCTGTCAACTCGCTAGGGATTTAATGCGGAGATGGGAGGTAAGACAACAGATGCAACTTGTTGATGAGACTGTCACTGTCACCTACAGACAAAATATGGGATGCCTACGAGGTCAGCATAAGTGTTTTCTTGAGAAAAAAAATATATAACAGATAACTTATTTCAGAAATAGACTCCAAAACTATAGTTAAGTCTATGAGTCTAAGATCCAAGGCTGGAAAATGCATGAATTATAATTGTTTTCATGCCAAAGATCATCATTTATTTAAATGTGATGTTTTATCTTCACTCACAGTATTAGCATGCTGGCCCAAAGGACGGTGTCTAAGAATTTCATCACGTGCTCATCATAACCATGTTTCAGTTACACACTTGTATTTTTTGCTGGGACCCCTTTAATCTCTGACATCTATAATGAGAAGGTCTAACTTAAGCTAACAATTGATTACTCTTTACAAGAGAAGTTCAAATATGAGCCCAATTAAAGAATTTCCTCACACTTCCTCCTTGCTAAAGCTTATACTTTTAATAAGGAAACCCATGGCGTGTCATTCAGACTTTCGTGTGTGTGTACATACACTGCTACCGCCCTCATCTCCCCATCTGGAAATGCCATTTATCACCCAGGAGTAATTGGCTAATTTGCTGGCTTTGCCCTTTAAATGTTCCATGTTCTCCTGACACCTGCAAGTTTCATTTAGAGGCCTTTAGAGCTTTTTACTCAAGAGGACATCATTTGGAGAAGTGTTTTGAAGGATGGATTTGACTACAGTATCCTTTCATCAGAAGAGAACACTGTTCCCACATGAAAGGCACACAGTTCCTGCAAGAAAGCATTGTGGGGAGTATAGCAGGGTTACAACCAGAAATGCTCGTAACTTGCCACACTCACAACCGCGACAACTAACCATCACAACAGGTTACAACCACAAAATGCTACGACCACAACTTACCACCAGAACAGGTTACTATCACGACAGTTACAATCACAACTGTCTACCATCACATCCGCAAGTTACAATCACGACAATGTACTGTCATAACGGGTTGCGACCACAAGTAACGATCATAAATTACAACCATAACCTGTTTTGTCATATTGAATCTGGCTAACATTCTCTTCAAGCTAAGGTCAAATCTTGATGTGTATTATGATATCTTGGGATTTTGGGGGACTAAAGGTATCTGGCCTTGGGGGAGGATGTGACTGACTATGAAGGGCTAGCATCGGGGGAGTTCTCTTGTGATGGAACAGTTCTGCATTCTGCATCCTGACTGTGCTCACGGTTACCCCAATCTACACATGATAAAATCTGATAGACCTATGTGTGCACGCACATGCACGCACACGCGCACACACACGAAGTGCAGGCAAAATCTAGCAAAATTTAAATAAAGTCTGTACATAATAACAGTATTGTACCGATATCAGCTTCCTGATTTTGACAATGTACTATAGCTACATAAGATATTATCATGAGGGGAAACTAGGTGGCAGGTACACAGTAACTAACACTCTGAACAATTTTTTTTTTTACAACTTCTTGTGGGTCTTAAACTATGTCAAAATAAAAAGATATTTGAAAGATGTCTGACTTGCTATGGGTCTCTTTAAAAAATGCTTATCACGATGAGTTTTGCTTTTCCCATCCCACGGGAGACAGGCTCCCCAGGTGAGGGGCTGTTCCCATTGAGTCACGTGACCCTCAGTCACCGTAAGTGATGCTCAGCAAATGGCTTCTCCTAGTGTGGAGGTGTTAACCCACACAGAGCCCTGACTTAAGGAACACCAGGGGAAATGGGTAGCTTTTCCAGACTGGCTTATAAACCCCTCTTCTTGAGCTGCACCA
>NW_006430739.1:208403-216607 GCF_000325575.1 Pteropus alecto | reverse complement strand
AAACTGCCTCTTATTTCCCAGAGCCTAAGAATGGCTCAATCAACCTAACGGCCATGCAATCACATTTTTAATGAGCACGAAGTGTTTGGACATATCAATTCCTACCTCTACCCTTGTCAGGTTTGTAGTCACCACCCAATACGTCTTCGAGATCCTTGTCTGAAAAACCTGGAGGGAAAAAAAACATAACACATTTCAATGGCAAAACACCTTTTTCAGTGATAAGAAAGTTGTGTTCGTTAACGTTGCCCAAAAATCCCAGAGAAGAATGTCCTTGATGAATGTGGCAGGCAAAATTCTAAAATGGCCCCCAAGCTCCCTTCCACAGGTGTACACGCCCTGTCTGGTACCCCGTTATTTGAGTGTGAGCTGGACCATGAATAGGATGGCTGTCGCTTCCACGATTAGGTTTTATTACCTGACAAAGGTGAAGGGATTTTCGCACACATAATGAAAGCACTAAACCAGTTTGGCTTTGCATTAATCAAAAGGGAGGTTGTCCTGGATGGGCTGACTTAATCAGATGAGATCTTTTAAAAAAGGGTTGAGACGTTCCCTGAGCTCAGACTCCAGAAGCAACAGTAGGTCTTCTTCCCCACCCCTCCCCCAGTGTTTCTATACTCTGTCTCCTGCGAGTCTTGGAGAAGCGAACAGACATTAGTTCTACAACTGCAAGATGTACTCTTGTCAACAAGTACATGAGCTTGGAAGAGAATCCAACCGCAGATGACAACCCAACCGCAGATGACACCCCAGACCTGGCTGACGCCGTAACTGCAGCTGTATGAGGCCCTGAACAGAAAACTCAGCTGTTCTTGAACTCCCCACCCCAGGAAACTGTGAGATAATAAACGGTTGTTGTCTTCACTAAGTTTGGGATCATTTGTTATGCAGCAATAGAAAATACAAGGAAACAGTGACTAATTTCATTATAGCTCGACCGCTGAGAACAACACATCTTTTAATACTCTGTGTGATGAAATGAAAATATGCTTAAAGCATTTCTGTTGCACTCGAAGTATAGTTGATCCAAAAAACACTTGTGTGACTGTTCCATTTCTGAGTTATATGAGCTGTTTTGTGTTTGAAATACCACTTTTATGGAAAAGAATGATGGGCAAACTATGGTTGTAGAGGCTTAAATATTCGGCTGATGTTTTCTTGAAAATGAATGAAATGAGGCTGTCACTTAAAACCACTGGCAGTATTTGCTGTCAATGCTAACACTTCAACAAAAATTAGAATTAAAAAAAAAATGTATATCTACCACTGAGCCTAAAAGCTTCCCAGTATTGAGAGACTTTTTCTGAGATGCATGGTGATATTAACAGATGTGAATTTTGGGTGCTGCATAATGAAACGGGTTATTTGGAAGTTTAAGAGTCCTCGGGACACCAATATATTCCAAATGACCAATGCATAATGTATAAAACCGCAAATGGGTAATAGTTCCATTGAAAGTACTTCTGAAGCTGGCAGCCACCTCCTGGCCAGCTTCTACACCAAGTATGATGCCGCTCACTTCCTCATCAACACGGCATCACTGCTCAGTGAACTGCTGTTTAAGTTGCCCCAAAAGGCTGTAATATCCTTCCCTTCTCCATACTGTCTTCTATATCTTGAATGCCTGAGAACTATACGACCTTTCCCAAACTCCCAGGAAGGGAACAGATTGGAAAATGGGGCTCCCCAGCCCCAGCCTTGCTAGGAGCAGGCTTCTTTGGATCAAGAAAGGAAGGTAAAGGACAAATCTGTTCCACAGTAGGAGGCTATGTTTGGGCAGCTTGGCCGGTGATTATTTTTTCCATATCTTAAACCCCCAACACCTTCTCACTGTTTAGCTGTGTATCTGCCATATGATACAGATGAGTGTGTGCTGGCAGCTGGTAGGGGGGGAGAACGTGTGCACACGTACACAAGAGAGTCCTATGGGATTTAACGGAATCAAGCATGGGAACTTCATTGACATGGTTTCACATTCCACACTGCACTTAACCTGCAAGAAACCACCAGCGGTTGCGTTTTTAGTGTCTGATTAAAGAGTGCCCACAATGATCTGAGAAGTCTACTAAAATATCCCTGCCATTTCCGGCCACGTATCTACACGAGGCCAGATCCTCACAGACTTTGACCAGTCCAACATGTCACAGCGTCTGAATGCAGAAGCAGAGGTGGGAGCCCAGCTCTGCCATCAACATGCACATCATAGAAATTTGCACAAATGAACAAATAAAGCTTCTCAGTAAACTGTTTTTGTCTTGCCAAGCATAGTCATTTCTCATAAAAATATGCTATTTACGTTAACATGTATGGGTTTACTGTTGCTCATTTTCTAATAATTTTTTTTCAGTTTTAAGTTCAAAGGTGATCAATATTGATAGATGTGACCCACGCAACCAAAATCCCTTGAGATCCTCAATAATTCTGGGAGTCCTGACACCAAAAAGTTGAGAACTGCTGTTTTAGGTTCTCCTGGGCCATGAGCTGGCCCCCACTCTCCAGGCCAGGAAGGGCTCTGGGGGCCATTGCACTTAATGAACTACAACCCGCCTGGGGGGCCATGGTGCTGGCCAGTGCTTTCTAAGACACCACTTTCCTCCTCCTCCGGCACTCGGTTTCCTGCGGCCATCGTGTTGGTCATTTCGATCATCCAAGGCATCTGCCAAGTCAAAATCATTCCCTTCAAAAAAAAAAAAAAGAGAAAATCAACTGGTTACACTACAGGTAGCTCGCTTGGCCACTGCCCGCCCCAGAGGGAGCTCACGGGCCTTTCCTCACTGCCCTCCTCAGAGCAGCGTGTTACCTGCAGGCTTTGCCGGAGCTCTGGTCGTTCCCGGCCTCTTGGTTGTGGTGGTGGTGTAGTCCCATTTCTCTAAAAGGAGCAGGGAGGAAGCAAAGGAAGTATGTTTAGTAATGAAATACAGCAGCCACTTCGTGGCTCCGGGAAGTCACATCTTGAGGATAGTATCCTTGTCTTGGTCCCCGAGGCCCCCCAAGACCTCTGAAGAATCATTTAGAGAAGGATGACAAAGAGATGTAGAAGGTTTAAATGTGATGAGTTCTGCTTATGTCTCTTCAGTGGATGGGTGATGAGGCAGACGTGGCCCTACATGTGTGTGTGGGGGGTGATTACTGGAGCTGGGGCTTCCGCCCATATCTGCTGGAGATGACCACGCAGTCCAGTGAGTTCCAGAGCTTGAGCGTGACCCTTGAGAGCTCAAGTTTTGGATTCCACCACTATCAACCTGGCAGCATAATCACAGACACGACTGCCCAGGGATGGATGCAGGCTATGTTCCCGGTGGGGTATGAGAGTGTCTTATAAACACCAAGAAAGTATTTTATATCAGTGTGGTAACTACCGTAAATATTAGGTATTTCAGCTCAACCAGATTCCTCTAAAAATATGAACCTCTTTCACATGAATTACATGCATGGCAGACATAAGATTTCTAAAAGTTTCTATTCTTATACTTAAAGACTGTGCTATAACTGTGCCTACAGTTGGAGGTAGAAGGAAAGGAAATTTAAAGTAAGGCAAAGGCAGAGAGACAGTGCTGTATACAGCAAGCATTCAGAAAAGAAACAGCAATGTTTGTGGGGAGAAAAAAACCTCAGTGAGTGTTACAGATCAATAATATAATCCTCCAATCGCCCAGGTAATTTACAATGTAGTACTTGTTTTTTTGTTTGTTTGTTTTTCATAAGGCCTTGGGTTGTCTGTAAATCAGAGAAATATAAGTCTGAAAATTCCGGGAAGAGCATAAAAAACACAGTAAGACATGACCTGACAGTTCTCGCTAGAAATAAAGGGGGGATATTGCATAATGATAAAGATAAATCCACTAAGAATACATAATCCTAAATGTTTACGTACCGAACAAGAGAATCACAAAACATATGAAGCTAAAACTGATAGAGCTGGAAGGAGAAATAAACAAATCCAAAGTTAGAGTTGAGGACTTCGACACTCCACTCTCAGCAGCTGATAAGACTATTAGAAAATGGCAAGGATTTTGAAGAATTGAGCAACATAATCAAATAATAGGGCATAACTAGCATAATGGAACACCCCATTCAATCACAGCTGAATGAGTATTTGTTTAAGCACCCTTGGAACATTCAGTATCAGAGATCACATCCTGACCAGAAAACAAACATATACAAATTTAAAAGTACTGAAATTATAGAGGGGTGTCTCTGACCACAATGGAATCAAACAAAGTGGAGCGGGGAAAGAAAGGGAGGGAGGGAGGGGGAGAGAGGGAAAAGAAAGGATGAGAACACAAGAAAATGCTTCCAAACAAAACAAGGGTCAAAGAGAAAATCTCAAAGGAAATTTAAAAAATACATAGAACTAAATGAAAATAAAACATATCAAAATATGTGGGATATAGCTAAAGCAGTACTGAGTAGGAAGGGTTAAATTAGAGATGAAGAAAGGCCTCAAATCAATAATCCAAGCTCCTAACTCAACATACTAGAAAAAAGCTACATACTAGAAAAATAACCCCAAAGGAGGCGGACAGAAGGAAATAATATAAGAATTCAATGAAATTGAAAATAGGAAATAGAGATCAATGAAACAGCTTGTTTTTTCAAAAAGTCAATAAAATCAATAAACCTCTAGCCATAGTAACAAATATAAAAGGAGAAAAGAGAAAATACCAATATAAGGAATGAAGCTTGGGCTATCACTACCGATCCTGAAACTATTAAAAGGATAATACAGAAATACTATGAACAACTTCATGCTCATGTATTTGACAACACAGAAGAAATGAACCAATCTGTCAAAACCCACAAATTATCACAACTGAATCCTGTGTTCGAGTAACAGAAGACTAATATCGTTAAAATGACAATACTACCCAAAGCAACCTATATATTCAATGAAATCTCTACCAAAGCCCTAATGACATTTTTTTTTTTTGGCAGAGATAGAAAAACACACCCTAAAATTTACATGGAATCGCAAGAGACCCCAAAAGCAAAACAACCCTGAAAAAGAACACAGTTGAGGACTCACATTTCTTGGTTTCAAAACTTATCACAAAGCTGTAATAATCAAAAAACAGTGTGCCACTGCCATACGAACAGACATATAGACCAATGGAACTGAACAGAGAGCCCAGAAATAAACTCTCACATATATGGTCAATAGATTCTCGACAAGGGTACCAAGAAACTGGATATTCAAATAATGAAGTTGGATCCCTAGCCTGTACCATATATAAAAATTAATTCGAAATAAATCACAGACCTAAACACAAGAGATAAAACCATAAAACTCTTAGGAAAAAAACGGGAAAATCTTTACGACACTGAATTTGGTGACAATTTCTTGGATATAACATCAAAAGCACACATAAATTGAAAAATGGGCCTTCATCGAGGTTAAAAACTTTTGTGCAAAGGACACTATCAAGAGAGTGAAAAGACGACGCACAGAATGACAGAATATGTTTGTAAATCACATATGCAATAAGAGATTAAAACCCAGACTATATAAAGTATTATTATAACTCAACGATAAACAATGAGATTTTAAAATAGGCAAAGGACCTGAATAAAAACATCTTCAAAGAAGATAAACAAGGGGGAGGGGGGAGGAAGATGGCGGACTAGGTAAAAGCAGGGTTCACCTCCTCTCAGGTCCGCATTGTAATTACAACCAAATTATAAAATAATCAACGTGGAGAAGCACCTGAAGTCCAGCCGATGCTAACATGTACATCTGATGATATAAGGAGAGTGAGGCTGCAGAGGCTCCCCTGAAGGAGAGGGGGGTCCTTGCCTCATTTGGGGGCTCCCCAGCCCAGGGGAGAGGAAATTCCAAGAACTCTGACTGTAGAAACCAGAGGGGATTCCGGCTGTCTGAGTGAGACAGAAGGGGACTGAAACCCTAGACACCCCTTTGAAGGACCCGCGCTCAGGGTCTCTGACCTGCAGACACTCACCCGGGACACTGGCGGAGGGTCAGAGGCTCGCGGGATCCATACCGAGAAAGTCTGCATTACCTGGCACCAGAACCAGGGCTGAACCGGCAGCCACGATTGTGTCTTAGTCCGGCCCCCTACGGGGCAATCTACAGATTGCACCTGCTTGACTGTGCAGACCCCTCCCACAGAGCCATTAGGAAGCGCTGGCCTGAGGGGATCGGCCCGCCCCACCCAACCTGCAGATGGCCCAGGACTATTGTTGCTGGATGGCTGCCACGCCCTGCGCGCTTCGGGGCCAAACATTCACAGCAGGCGGCCAGCTCTGTGAGCACCATATTTCCAAGATAGGGTCACACAGATCACCACTGCCAACATGAACTTGGGAGGATCTTGGGGATCCGTGGGCCTGTGCCAGACAAGACCGAGGCTGCATTGATCCCACTGCCATTGTCTCTCTGAGACTCTGCCCCACCCACAAATTGCCCCAGGGTGGCCATTGACAGTGAACTGCCACAGCCCTGACCCACCCCGCCTCCTCTGCCGCAATCCACAAAGGCAACAAACTTTGGCTAGCACAGGGCGGGCACTACATGGAAACCAGTTGCAGGCAGACCTCTGCTGCCTACAAGACTTGCATTATCGTGTGTGCGGGGATCGCAGGGGTCTGTGGGACCATCCCAGACAGCAGCTTGTCTCCCTGTGGTATGTGACTACTGTGGGAAAGCACGGACACAGACATTGCAGAAAACTGACGTTACTGGCCTGACGGCCCTGGACACCCTGAGATCCTGCCCCATCGAATACCACAAAGTGCCCACTGCACATTCATAGGCCCCTGTCCTGGAGTAGCGCGTTTAGGCTCAAGGAGGGCAGCAGCTGACCTTGCAACAACTGGAAACTTGTACAGGAGCCACGGAAACAGCACTGGCGTGTGAACTGATACCGCAGTGACGTGGAAATTTACTCACTAGACCCAGGAGACTCCCAGGGTCCCTGCACCACCCAATATGCATATCACCCAGAGGCTCTTCCAGTTTCAGAGACCTACAGGCAAGGGACAGGCAGTGTCAGGCCTGGGGGAGCACTGGTCCCTCTGCTAAACTGCCCTAGGTCAGGGATGGGGGATAACCGACCACTGCTTACAGCCTTGTCTCTTCCACTTACCCATAGATCCAGCATAGGCAACAACCATCATCTGATTGCTTTGTAGTTCTCATCGGGTAGCCCTGAGCAATCAAAAGCAGCTGCTGACCTTGGCCTATGGGGAAACCCCTCCCAAGGGGCCACAAAACCAATGCATTTGGAGGCTGGCACCAGCTCACAACAGAGCAACTCATGACTCGTCCCATTAGCCATACACACAAAGGGTGGTTGCAACAAGGACACACAAGCCTGCTAGGGCACCTCCCACTCAGTGGGGTCAGATCCCACACAGCAACTCTGACCTTGTGGGTGCAGCCAATTCCCACAATTAGTCAGCTTGAGTATTAATCCCATCCACTGATCTACTAACAACAATAAAGTCTTGGTGACAACAGAAGATCACATGCAACACACACAAAGATCACGTTCAGAGCTCCCGGCATAAGGGATCAGGAAGAGTGTGCTACTGGGCCACGTAGGACACCTTCCACATTAGGCCATCTGGCCAAGGCTGAGAGATGAAACAAATATTCCTAGCACAAGGAAATAAACACAGAGAGGCTAATAAAATGAGAAAATGAAGAAACATGCCACAAATGAAACAGAAAACTCCAGAAAATAAGCTAAATGAAATGGAGGCAAGCAACCTACCAGAGACAGAGTTCAAAATAACGGTTATAAGAATTTTCAATGAACTTAGGGGGGATAATGGATGAGCTCAGTGAGAACCTCAACAGAGAGATAGTAAATGAAAAAAAAAAAGAAAGAAAAAAAAAGGACATAGAAACCATAAAAAAGAACCAGACAGAAATGAAGACTACAACAACTGAAATGAAGAATATACTAGAAGGATCCGACAGTAGATTGGCTGAAGTAGAAGATCGAATCGGCGAACTGGAGGACAAGGTAGCAGAATACACTCAGTCAGACAAAAAGACAAAAGAATTTTAAAAAATGAGGATAGTTAAGAGACCTCTGGAACAACATGAAACATAAAAACATCCAGATCATAGGAGTACCTGAAGGAGAAGAGAGAGAGCAAGGGATTGAGAATCTATTTGAAGAAATAATGACAGAAAACTTCCCTAACCTGGCAAAGGAATTAGACATACAAGTTCA
>NW_006430739.1:197297-205569 GCF_000325575.1 Pteropus alecto | reverse complement strand
AGAGAGAGAGAGAGAGAGAAACTGCCATAAAATGAGGTTGGAGAGATGGCGGGGCCCACAGTGTGGAGTTGGGTTTTATGGAGCCTGGAACTTTTATAACTTGAGGGACCCTCTTTACAAAACTGAATACGAAATGGCCAAAGAAACATATTTCTAGGATCTGAAGGTGGGGAGTCTGAACATTTCAAATTCAGAACCTTCTGAAACATCTGCCCTGGCAGGGCTGCACTGTGAGGGGCCTTGTTAAAGAGAAGGAGGCAGACAATGGGCAGTCACTGAAGGATTTTAAGCAAGAAAGTGACATCATCAGATTTGCCTTTTAGGAAAAGCACCCCAAGGGCTGTCTGGAAGATGGATCAGAGGAGCTTGTGTTAGACAGCTAAAAAACCAATTAGGAAGCTATTTTAATAATCCAGAGAGCCAAGTGTCTGAATATGGCAGAATTCATGAAGAAGGAATTGACCTAGCCTCACTCAGCACAATTATTGAGAAATAGTCACCCCAGGAGCCCAGGTCCTTCTGTTCCTGAGCCCATTCTGAAAAAAATAGCAGATGTTTAGGCAGTAAACTTTCTAATATTACTAACAGGAATTTCTTTTCAGATATATCTCCTCAGGCAAGGGAAACAAAAGAAAAAATAAACAAATGGTACTACATCAAACTAAAAAGTTTTTGTACAGCAAAGGAAACAACAACAACAACAAAAAGACAACCAATTGTTTGGGAGAAGATATTTGCTAATGATACATCTGATAAGAGGTTAATATCCAAAAATATATAAAGAACTCATACAACTCAACAACAAAAGAACAAACAATCCAATTAAATAATGGGCAGAAGACCTGAACAGATACTTCTCCAAAGAGGAAATACAGATGGCCAATAGAGAAAAGATAAGATGCTCAAGGTCACTAATCAGAGAAAGGCAAATTAAAAGCCACATTGAGACATCATGTGACACCTGTCAGAATGGCTATTGTCAATAAACCACAAGTAGATCTACCTTTTGATCCAGCAATTGCACTTCTGGGAGTTTATCGAAAGAAAACCAAAGCAAAAATTTTTAAAGATCTATGCACCCCAATGTTCACGGCAGCACAATTTACAATAGCCAAGCTATGGAAGCAACCTAAATGCCCATCAACGAACGACTAGATAAAGAAGTTATGGTTCATATATACAATGAAATATTACCCAGCCATTAAAAAAATGAAATCCTATCATTTACAAAGACATGGATGGACCAAGAGGTTATTATGCTGGGGGCTATTGCAGTTAATGGGCTACAACCCGCCCGGCGGGCCATGGTGCTGGCCAGTGCTTTCCACAAGCTACAACTTACCTCCTCCTCTGGCACTCGGTTTCCTGTGGCCATCAAATCGGTCATTTGGATTATCCCAGGCATCAGACAAGTCAAAATCACTCCCTTCAAAAAAAGAGAATATCAACTGGTTACACTACAGGTAGCTCGCTTGGCCACTGCCTGCCCCAGAGGGAGCTCACGGGCCTTTCCTCACTGCCCTCCTCAGAGCAGCGTGTTACCTGCAGGCTTTGCCGGAGCTCTGGTCGTTCCCGGCCTCTTGGTTGTGGTGGTGGTGTAGTCCCATTTCTCTAAAAGGGGCAGAGAAGAAGCAAAGGAAGCATGTTTAGTAATGAAATACAGCAGCCACTTTGTGGCTCCGGGAAGTCGCATCTTGAGGACAGTACCCTTGTCTTAGACCCCGAGGAACCCCAAGGCCTCTGAAGAATCATTTAGAGAAGGATGACAAAGAGATGTAGAAGGTTTAAATGTGATGAGTTCTGCTTATGTCTCTTCAGTGGATGGGTGATGAGGCAGATGTGGCCCTACATGTGTGTGTGGGGGGTGATTACTGGAGCTGAGGCTTCCGCCCATATCTGCTGGAGATGACCACGCAGTCCAGTGAGTTCCAGAGCTTGAGCGTGACCCTTGAGAGCTCAAGTTTTGGATTCCACCACTATCAACCTGGCAGCATACTCACAGACACGACTGCCCAGGGATGGATGCAGGCTATGTTCCCGGTAGGATATGAGAATGTCTTATAAACACCAAGAAAGTATTTTATATCAGTGTGGTAACTACCGTAAATATTAGGTATTTCGGCTCAACCAGATTCCTCTAAAAATGTGAACCTCTTTCCCATCAATTACATGGCATGCCATGTACAAGTTTCCCAAGAGTTTCTTTTTTCTCTTAAACACGAAGACGATGCTTAACTGTTACTACTATTGGAAGTAGTAGAGGGAAAGAAAATTTAAGTAATGAGAAAAGCAGAGATGAAATGGGTTTAGTTTAATATACAGAAATCACTTAATAATCACTGACTATTCAGGAAAAAAAAAAGTAAAAATAGAAATTGAAAGTAAATGGATACATACACCTATAGTATTCAAATAACAATTGTAAGAGAGCTGGAGTAGCTATACTGCTGACAGGTAAAATAGACTTTAAGAGAAAAATTGTTCCGAGAGTCAAAGAGTGACATTTTACAATGACAAAAGTATAAGTCCAGCAGGAAAATATAAATTTTAAACATATATCTACCTAACAACAAAGTCCCAAAATACATGAAACAAAAAATGACAAAATTTAAGGGAAAAATATACAATTTGATAGGAATGCTGGTGATTTCAATACCATTCTTTCAATCACAGAAAACCAAAAAGGAAATATAAGACTTGAACAACACTATAAACTGACTAGAGCTACCAGACACCTATAGAACACACATCTTGAATAGAAAACACATTCTATTCAAGTATACATGGAACATTCTCCAGGATAGACCATATGCTAGGCTACAAAACAAATCTCAATATATTTAAAAAGACTGAACTCATACAAATTCCATTCTCTGAGCATAGTGGAATGAAAACAGAAGTCATTAACAGAAAGGCATTTTGAAAATTCACAATTATGTAAAAATTCAAAAACGCATTCCTAAAAACCAATATATCAAAGAAGAAATCACAAGAAAAATTAAAAAACACTTTGAGATGAATGAAAATGAAAGCATAACATACCAAAATTCAAGTGTTGCTGTGAAAGCAGTGCTCTGGGGGATATTTCAAGCTGTAAACTTCTACATTAAAAAAAAAAAAAAAAGATCTCAAATCAAAAGCCTAACTTTCATATTAAGAAACCAGGAAAAGGAAGAAACTAAACCTAAACCAAGCAAAATAAATTAAGAGTATAGCA
Organism: Pteropus alecto; assembly: GCF_000325575.1. Lineage (NCBI taxonomy): Eukaryota > Metazoa > Chordata > Mammalia > Chiroptera > Pteropodidae > Pteropus > Pteropus alecto. Next base: position 202,352 of record NW_006430739.1, on the reverse strand, counting down.
GAAATGAAACAGAATATGAAAATAAAAGTCAACAAAACCAAAAAGTTGATTCTTTCAACAAAATTGGCAACCTATCAGCAGACTGACTAAGACGAAAGGACCTAAATTACTAAATTCGGGAATGACAAAGAGCATATTACTACCAAGCTGATGGAAATGGAAAAGATTATTATGGAATACTATGGAAAATTATAATAAATTAGATAACCTAAATGAAATGGACAAATTCCTATCAAGATACAAACTGCCAAAACTTATTTGAAACAGAAAATCCGACTAGATCTGTAACAAGAGATTGAATCAATAATTTAAAAACATCCGACAAAGAAAACCACAAGGCTTCGTTGGTAATTTCTACCAAATGTTTAAAGAAAAATTAATACCAATTCTTCTGATACTCTTCCAAAAAACAGAAGAGTATGGAAGACTTCCTAACTCATTCCACGAGGCCGACAGTACCTTAATACTAAAACCAGACGTATCCACCACAAGGTAACTACAGACTTATAACCCTTTTAATATAAATGCATAATCTTCAACAAAATACTAGGAAATCATATTCAGCAGCATATTAAGGTTATAGAACATGACCAAGTGGAATTTATTCCAGGAATGCAAGGGTAGTTCAATATAAGAAAATTCAATCACTGTAATATCCAATATTAATAGAACGAAGGAAGAAATAAAGCATGATCATTTCAACAGATGTATAAAAATCTTTTGACATCATTTCATAATCAAAACACTCAACTGGACCACTTTCTTACATCACATACAAGAATAGACTCAAAATGTATTAAAGACTTAAATGTAAGATCCGGAACCATAAAACTTCTAGAAGAAAACATAGGCAGTAAACTCTCTAATATTGCTAATAGTAATTTCTTTTCAGACATATCTCTTCAGGCAAGGGAAACCAGAAATAAACAAATGGGACTACATCAAGCTAAAAAGTTTTTGCACAGCAAAAAGAAACCATCAACGAAACAAAAAGCCTACTGAATGTGAGGAGCTATTCGCTTATGATACATCTGATGAGAGGTTAATATACAAAATTTATAAAGAATTCACACGACGACAACAACAACAAAAACAATCCAATTAAAAAATGGGCAGAAGACCTAAATAGATATTTCTCCAAAAATGAAATACAGATGGCCAATAGACACATGAAAAATGCTCAAAGCTACTAATTATCAAAGAAATGCAAATTAAAACCACAATGAGCTGTCACTTCACACCTGTCAGAATGGCCATCATCAATAAATCAAAAACCGTGTGTGTTGGGGAGGATGTGGAGAAAGGAAACACTCGTGCACTATTAGTTGCATTGTAAATTGGTGCAGCCACTATAGAAAACAGTGTGGAGATTCCTCGAAAAATTAAAAATAGAACCACCACATGGCCCAGCAATTCCATTTCTGAGTATTTATCCAAAGAAACCCAAAACATTAATTTGAAAAGACATATGCACCCTATGTACAATAGGTCTATGATCCACTTTGAGTTGATTTTTGTAATAAGGTGTGAAATGAGGGTTGGAATTCATGTTACAGCTTAGGGTTATCAACTGTTTGGCATATGGCTATCCAACTGTTGCAACTTAATTTATTGAAAAGACTATACTTTCTACACTGCATTATCACAATGGTTGCACATACACTGTTGGTGGGATTGCAAATCGGTGCAGCCACTATGGAAAACAGTCTGGAGGTTTCTCAAAAAATTTAAAATGGATATACGTTTTGACCCAGCAATTCCACTTCTGGGTATTTAACCAAAGAAAACCAAAGCAATCATTCATAAAAGTCTATGCACCCCAATGTTCATGGCAGCACAATTTACAACAGCCAAGCTATGGAAGCAACCTAAATGCCCATCAACAAACGATTGGATAAAGAAGTTATGCTTCATATATACAATGCAATATTACTCAGCCATTAAAAAATGAAATCTTACCATTTGCAATGACATGGATGGAACTAGAGGTTATTATGCTGAGTGAAATAAGACGGAGAAAGATAAATACCATACGATTTCACTTATATGCAGAATCTAAGGAACAAAAAGAACAAACTCATCAAAAACAGACTCACAAATATAGAGGACAATCTAGCGATGACCAAAGGTGGAGGGTTGGGGAGCTGGGAGAATGGGGTGAAGGGTTAAAGAAGAGTTAAAGAAGTACAAATAGAAGTACAAATAAAGAAGTTGTTCACAGATGGTCAGGGGAATGGGGAGCACAGCATAGGGAATGCAGTTAGCAGTAATGTAATGGCTAGATGGAGAGCCAGAGGAGAGAAAGAGCAATCAGGGGCATCGTTTTATAAGCTATATAAATGTCTTACCAATGCACTGTATACTTGAAACTAATAATAAAATAAAATGCTAAAAAATAAAATTTAAAGAAAGAATGAAGTTGGACCCCTATCTCACGCCATATACTAAAATTACCCCAAGATGGATCAAAGACCTAAATGTAAGAACTAAAACCATAAAACTCTCAGAAAAAATCAAAGGGGAAAGTCTTCATGACCTTTGATTTGGCAACATATTTTTAGAGATGGCACCAAAAGCATGAGCAATGGAAGAAAAAAGATAAACTCCATCAAAATTAAAAACCTCTGTGCATCTATGTACATTTTCAAGAAACTGAAAGGAACCTACAAAATGAGATAAAATATTTGTAAATCATATCTGATAAAAGTTGAGCATCCCCGATGTATAAAGATATCTTAAGTCATCAGAAAAATGCAAATTAAAACTACAGTGGGGTTCCATTTCTCACCACTAGGATGGCTACAATTAAAAAATCCAAAAACATAAAACCAGAAACAAAACTTTCAGAAGAAAACACAGGAAAAAACTTTCTTGACATTAGACTTGGCAATGATTTCTTGGAAATGATACCAAAGCATAGGCAAAAAAGCAAGAATAGACAAGTGGGACTATATCGTACTAACAATCTTCTGGACAGCAAAGGAAACAATCCACACAATGACAAGACAACTCACAAAATGAGAGAAAATATTTGCAAATCATGTACCTGATAGGGGGTCAATATCCAAAATATGTAAGGAAATCCTACAACTCAACAGGATCTATGAAAAACAGTATGGAGGATCCTCAAAAAGTGAAAAATAGTACTATCATTTGATCCGGCAATCCCACATCTGGGTACACACCCAAAAGAAATGAAATCAGGATCTCGAAGAGCTATCTGCACTTATATGTTCATTGCAGCATTAGTCTCAACAGCCACGATATAGAAACCCAAGTGTCCATCGATGGATAAGTGGATAATGAAATGTGGTAATACATACAATGGAATATCATTCAGCCTTATAAAAAAGAGGAAATCCTGCCATTTGCAACAACATGGATGGACCTGGAAGACATTATCCTGGTGTCTGGAGAAAGGACAGAGAAAGCATAATCCCACTTTTATGAGGAATCCAAAATAGTCAGATTCATACAATCAGCGAGTAGAATAGTGGTTACCAGGGACTGAGGAGAAAGGGACACGGGGAAGGTGTTAGTCAAAGGGTACAAAGTTTCAGGGGGAAAAAAAGAAAAAAAAAAAGGAAAATAAGCTGGCCAGGATGTGGAGAAACTGGAATCCTCATACATGGCTGGTGAAAATGTAAAATGGTTCAGCCAAACTTTTTTCCACAGGAGTTGAACCATGATATTATTTACATGAATTGTCCGGAATAGATAAATCGATTGCTATAGAAAGTAGAGTGGTGTTGTCTCGGGTTAGGGGGAGGGGGAAATGAGAAGCTGCTTGCTTAATGTCATGTGACTTTTACTTCAGTCATTTTCTTTTTTCTTACAAAGAGGAAGGGGCGAGAAAGGAGACCATCACCACAACTGCATGTACATCCTGCCACAACTCAGGTTTAGTAAAAGGTATATATGTAAGTTGGGACTATGGAAGGTCTTTCCCTTAAAAGTATCATGTTTACTCTCTGGGAAGGCTTTGAGTACACTAATGCATACCTCAATATGAACACCACGCCAGGGGATGGGTTTTTATGGTAAGAGAACCACATGTGATAGCCTGCTGTCACTATATATTTTTTATCCGGCTCATCAGTTTAGAGATGATTTTAAGTCTATAATTTCCATCTGACTTTGCACCTGTAAAATGAAGTACAGTTTACCTGTCTAAACGAGGCTCGTTATGTATATCTATATTATGGTGATGTGTATAGGTGGGAAAGGAAATTATGTTACTTAAACCATTCATTATCTGAGGAACTTTCAGAAGAACAATTGCTACTTATGTAATATTAGCTTAAAATACGTAGGACTCAAACAGCTCTTGTGTAAAAATATTTGCTTTTCTGGCTTAAAAAAAAATCGACTGGCCTTAGATGTAAGGGTTTATTTTCAGACTCTCAATTCTGTTCAATCTGCATCTCCATCCGTGGGAAGTTCTGCCCTACTACGCACCGTTCATGGAGGAGTCTGGTTTTTCTGAAGACATGCAGGTGCCATTTCAGGAGAGGGCGCTCCTTACACGCATGTGGAGCCAGCTGCTCTGTCAGAGCCTGAGCCTGCGGTACTGTTGAACATGAGCTTAGGTTTGTGCACTTTGTAAGATACTATTAACTGCAGATTTTCTTGTCATTAGCCTTTAAATGGGATTTATTTTCATCCATAATTGAGATGAGGGAAGTCTAGCTACTTATCAAGGAATTAGAATAGTAGGTCAACTTCCTCAAAGCAGTGAGCTCCTAAAATAAAGAAACCTTATTTCTGTGAAGCCTTCTTCAAAATGACAAACTTAGAAAGGATTCTTTGCTGCCCAGCAAATGCTGCCAGCAATATGGCACTCCTATCAGGAGTGATTCTTTATAATATGTGCTACAACAAAACAGTAAACCACCGGACGGGTTGCCCCGGAGGTGGCTTAAATGATGGTGTCCATGGCATTCCAAGGAAATGGGAATTTCCCACTTGTAAGCAGCTTTATTCGGCAAGAGCAGAAGTGTGTTCCCCTGTGAGATGAATACACACACAGAGAAAAAGGAAGCGATGGTGGGAGGG
>NW_006430739.1:177548-197258 GCF_000325575.1 Pteropus alecto | reverse complement strand
AGGAAGGAGAAAGTAAAGGAAGAAAAGGAGGAACAAAATTTTGAAAACAACATGGATGAACCTTGGAAATGTTATGCTAAGTCAAAGAAACCAAACAAAGTCCACATGTTACATGACTCCATTGATAGAAAATGACTAGAATAGGCAACTCCACAAAGACAGAAAAGAGATCAGTGGGTGCCAGTGGCTTTGGGGAAAAGGGAGAGTCAGGGGACTGGGGAGTGATAAGTAAAGGGTGCAGTGTTTCTTTTTGAGAACCTGACCAGTTGTTCTAAAATTGACTGTGATGATGGTTGCACGACCCTGTGAATATGCTAAAAACCACTGAATTGTATACTTTAAATGGGTAAATTGTATGGTATGTGAATTACACCTTGATAAAGCTGTTTAAAAAATAGGAGCTTCCTCTATCACTTAGAATACAGCGTCACCATGCATTAGGAGACCCTATATGATCCAGCCCCTGCCAATTTCTCTGTCTTTTCTCTAACATTCTTCACACTTCTAGCCACACAGACCATCTTCCAGGCCCTAGAGCCAACCCAGTTCTTTTCTGCCACAGTGCTCTTATACCTAACTCCTTGGCCTCAAAGGGTCATTTCCGAGCTCCTTGCATGTCACCTTTCATCAGAGAGGCCTGTACCACTTTATCTGACACAGTCACCCCTTATACCACATCCTTTGGCCCTTTCCTGTCCCATCATCCTGTTGTATTTGTTGTAAAATATCTAAAATTATTTTATGTACTGTGTCCTTCCAGAGAGAATAACTTCATCAAGTCACTGACCTAGTCCACGTGGTATATCCTACACCTGGAATAGTGCCTGGCAGCAAGCAAGCACTCAATAAACATTGTTGAATGGATGAAGGTCATTTACAATAGCCTGACCTAGGTGGTTCAGGGATTCTTTAAACAAGAAATGTACAATATACAAAGAAGAACATTCTCTACTGGAAAAATAACTGAGCCAATGAGAGATGCACAGGCCTATCTCTTCAAAACTTCAGTTGCACGAAACCTAAGCTAAAATCGAAAAAAAAAAAAAAGGATGGCAGAGTGATATGGTCTTGAAGGATGTCATTCAACCAAAGACATCATGTGCCAGTGGCCTATGGGTCCCAGACACACTGTCTTATGGGTGCTGATGAGATCAGAGGGTCATGCACAGGACTGAAAAGTTGATGTAAATACTTAAAAGTCTTTCCATCAGGAAATTAACATATTTATTACTTGAGGGTCTGTTTTTACTTAACGAGTTTCTTTTTGTTTTAGGTCATGTTTATTTTTGGAGATGAACAATTTCATTAAAGTCATAGCTGGTTATAAATTAAGTATATTTATTTCCCTAGCAATCTAAAAAGCCACCTGTGTGTATAGGACAGTGTGCATGCTCAGCAAACACCTGAGAACACCCTAAGATCTTCTTGCACACCATACATAAAACGAACTTCTAAGAGATTTATAGTTTTAGGTGCATGATCTATTTTGAATTAATTTTTGTGTAAGGTGTGAGGCAGGGGTCCAACTTCATTCTTTTGCACATGGCTATTCAGTTGCCCCAGCATCATTTATTGAAGAGACTATTCTTTCCCCAATTGAATAGTCTTGACACCTTTGTCAAAAGCCATAGATATAAACAGGGTTTATTTCTAGACTCTCAGTTCTATCCCACTGAGCTCTCTCTATATGCCTGTCTTGATGCCAGCACCATACTACCTGTGATTATTGCACATTTGTAGTAAGTTCTGAGATTGAGAAGTGTGAGTCCTCCAACTTCTTCTTTTGCAAGATTTTTTTGGTTATTCTGGGCCCTGTGAATTTCTATATGAATTTTAGGATCAGCTTGTCCATTTCTGAAAAATTCGAGCTGGGATTTTGACAAGAATTGCACTGAGTCTGTTGATCGACTTAAGTAGGTGAGTGTTCCTCAGCTTGACTCTTACACTGGAGACCCAGTCCTCCCAATCGAGTCAAAGAATAACAATAATAACCAAGCACCCGCCTTTTACCAAGTCCTGTGCTAAGCACTTTGCATGGGCCAGGTCATTTAATCCTGACAATCACCCTAGGAGGTAAGGCTTATTAACTTCGTGTATAAGATGAGGCCACTGAGGAGCAGAGAAGTAAGGTGACTCAGCAAAGGTGACAGTTAATAAGTGGTAAGGACAAGGTTCGGACACAGGAAGTCTGGCTCCAGAGGTCCTGCCTTTCTCAATCCAGAATATACAAAAAGATCCCACAAACTCATAAAAAAAAACCCAAGCAACCCAGAAAGGATATGAAAAGACAGTTCACCAAAGAGGAAAATGCAAACAGCTGACAAATATATGAAATGGTACTCCGTCTTAGTATAATCAGGGAAATGTATAATAAGTAATAAACTATGCCGTCCATCGTATTAGTAAAATGTTTTTGATTGGTAAAATCTGGTTGTAAAATCTGGGATAAAATATACTCTTATAACAGTATCGGTAGGAGCATATAATGATACATTTATTTTGGAAACAACTTCGCAGAATCTATTAAAATATATAATACATATACCCTTTGGCCTCCTAGTTCCATTATACTTGGGCGCAAAAGATATGGACAAGAATTGTTCACTGAAGCCCAACTTGTAATTGTGCAAAACAAAAACAAACCACATGTCTGCCAGTAAGGAAACGGCACCATTGGCCATGGCCAAAGCCACACCACTGGAATGTCAGCTCCACGAAGCACAGGTTTGTGCCTGTGATATAGTATATGGATATGCAGTAGGTTGAATGGTAGCCTCCAAAATATACAGCCAAGTCCTGACCCCCAGAACCCATGAATGTGACCTTATTTGGGAAAGGGTCTTTGCAGATATAATTAAGGATCCTGAGATGAGATCATTCAAGATTATCCAGGTGAGTTCTAAATCTAACGGAAAGTGTCCTTATAAGAGACAGAAGACGGACAGACACACACACACACACACACACACACACGCATGCGCGCAAACACACACGAGTAGGCCATGTGAAGATGGAAGCAGAGACCGGAGTGCTGCAGAGGCAAGCCGAAAGGTGACAAGGACTGCTGCCACCACCAGGAGATAGAAGAGGAAAGACTCTCCCCTCGAGCCTTCAGAGGGAGCATGGCCCTGCCAATACCTTGATCTTGGACTTCTTGCCTCCAGAACTGAGAGAGAATGAATTTCTGAGGTTGTAAGTCACCCAGTCTGTGGCACTTTGTTACTAGGAAACTAACACAGATAGATACAGTCACTCAGGTATTTGATACATATTAAACTGAGAAAAAAAAACAAGTTGTAAATTAACATGCATATAACTAAATGAAAAAAGCCCTACACCCTATGTAAAACAAACAAACAAACGAACAAACAAACAAAAACAGACATCAAAATATCTATGTGTATAGATGTACGTAACAGCATAGAAAGCTAATCGGCAGTTCCTTCTTGGGATGGGAGTGGGTGTTAGTAGGATTGGGAAAGGTCAAGGGAAATCTCAGCTTTAGAAAGTAAAGGAAATCTTTACTTTCTAAGCATCCATGTATTTTTTTGAAAAAAATGATTTAAAAATTTCCAAAAGACTTAAAGAGAAACTGATGACAAAGCTTATTTGAGAGATTATATGTAGACACCATTTTAAGAAAAGCATCATAAAAAAATCTGAAAAGAGAAACAAATTCCTTATTCACTTCAAAGTACCGTTTTCTGAGCTAGGGAAGACAGTTCTCGGAGGCCACTACTGACATGTTACACCGGGGTGGGCTATGAGTTGCACCGGAGAAAATGCTATATCGGTTATAACACACTGTTTGGTATTCTCCACAAAGGAAGCAATGGATTTTAAATATTCAGATTTTCTTTTAAATAATGCAATTTATGATAACCATATTTTATCTGATCAAGTGAAATACAGGCCGTCTGTTGTTTTCTTTGAGTATGTATTCTAAGCGGCTGGTGCACGTTAATCACTATTGTTTACTTTTAATAGTTTATTTAATCTACTACTCACGCTTTACTGAGGCAGTTTCTTTCAATGCATCCCTCAGATCGAAATCATTCAAGTCTCCGGATCCTAAAAATTAAAAGAAATAAAAATTAACTATCTTTGCATGAAACGAAATAATACTGAAATACTTTCTCGTAAGGTCGTTTCCCTTTAGACAGTGTCATGAAGGTAACCCCACAAAAGGAAATCAGTTGAAATCATCCAAAGATATACTGAGTTGCTATCCTTCTGCAAGTGACTTATCCCCAACAAATCAACACACATTTTTCAGTCCACTAGAAGTTTGAAGGCTCAAATGTATGGAACACAATCTTACAGAAGTATTTCTCCATGGTGTGTATGATGTCTGCAACAGGAAGTATCAGAGCCCAAAGCTCCACTGATAATGGGCTAAATTCTTTTACCCATCCCAGGTCTTACAAAGGCTGCTCTGCATTTTGTAAATTTTGGGTACCTCCCACCAACCCCAGCACCCATACCTAGACTAGTAGCTCTGACCGATTACACATAACTGAAAAGGTCTGGGGAAAATCTTTTCACAAGAACAATCTGTCCTCGGAAGTGGACCCATCTGCCCAACCCTGCCTGCTGTGAAATTTGTCAGTTGTCATTCCCTCTGGATGAGCATGCACTTTTCCACAGGGGTATACACATCATCAAGTCCCAAGCAAACAACTATGCATGTGCACTGGAACTGAACAAATAAGTAGATGGTGGATTGCAGAAGCCAGGTTTCTCACTGTTGGAGAGCGAGGTTACAGATAAGGCTAGAATGATCCATGTAATGATCGATTAGAGTTAGAGACCTCAGTATGAATCATGTTTAGCTTAAAATATACATGCATATATATACACATATATATATACACAGAGATGGTTACATATAGAAATATTTGGGTTACTATGCAGACATATATTCCCTAGCTCTGTCAGCTGAGAGGTCTGGAAGCAATAACACCCCAGTAGCGAGGAGCACACCAAGCGCCCAGATCTTGGTTTCTAAATACTATTCTCCAATAAAAGGGACCAGAGCTCCTTGGAGAAATGGCTGATTCTAGGATTGAGCACAGGAAATATATGAGCTTGAAGCATTTTATAATGCCAGGAAGTACTTCTAAAAATATTGATGTTGATGGGTATATGCCACAGGGGCAGAGCACTAACTGAAAGAGTTCTCAATGGCGAGAGATGGAATAATTTAGGCAATAAAGTAGTACTGGATAATAACCCTAAGTATAAAATAAATATCCATGACTGACCAAATACAGAAAGAGAGCAGAATTCAAATTCATTTATGTAGATAATTCTCCCTCAAGGAGGTGAAGCATAACTTCCTACCTCCGTAAGTTCTGACTTCCTTCCAAAGATTACAGTATGAGAAGGTGAAGAAGGTGCAGAAAGTAACTTTACAGTGGATAGACCTGACAAACACTAAATCGACTGGGCAATCATAATATCAATAGTGATAAGTAATATTGTTAGTATATACCCTTGGTATGATGCGATAAAAAGGGTGCTATATGTGTGTGATCTTCCTCTCAAAAACCCATAACCCCAGCATAATCATGAGAAAAACAGCAGACAAATTCCAACCAAGGGGCATCCTACAAAATACCTGACCAGTATTCCTCAAAACTATCAAGGTCATCAAAAAGAGAAATACAAATTGGTGGTTACAAAATGGTCATGGGGATGTGAAGTATAGCATAGGGAATACAGTTGATAATATGGTAATAACTATGTATGGTGCCAGGTGGGTACTAAACTAATTGAGGGGATCACTTTGTAAATTATATAATTATCTAACCACTATGCTATACACCTGAAACTAATATAAAGTATTGAATGCCAACCCTAATAGAAAAAGGAAAAGTCTAAGAAACTGGCATAGGCTGAAGAGCCTAAGGAGATATAGAGATGGAAAGTTATGTGGTACCCTGGACTGGATCCTGTAACAGAAAAAGGACTTTAGATGAAAACTAAGGAAATCTGAATAGAGTACGCAGTTTAGTTTATAATAGTGTATCAATATTGGTTAATTGTGACAAATGTACCATACTAATATAGAATAATAATAGGGAGAACTGGATGCAGCGTTTAAGGGAACTCACTGTACTAGCTTTGCATTGTGAATCTAAAACTGTTCTAAAAATAAAGTTTATTTTTAAAAATCCATTTCCTATAGCAAAAAAAATAAATAAATAAGGGTAACCACTAAAAGAAGAGCTACAGGATATTAACCTCTAACTCATTCAAGAAAAAACCATGAAAGGTCAACACCACCGACTAAAAAAATCAATCCAAAAAAGACAAACAGGAAAAAAACGAGACGCATAAATCTTAAATAGGAAATATGTTAAATGGAAAACAAACTTTAACATAATATAATCATAACAAAAAATGAGTATAAATAGGGTAAATGTTCTATCAAACGGTAAATGGGATAAAAAGATAACTACGTGTTGTTGACAAAATATAAATCTAAAATAAAATGGCAAAAAAAAAGATACAGGAGAATAGACAAATATATACAATGCAAATGCTAACAGGAAGGAACAGATGTGGTAAAATTAATATAAAATTCAAGACTCAAACCTCTAAATAGGAAAAGAGCAATGTTTTATAAGAATAAAGCATATAATCCATCGAGAAAATAAGTCATAGCACTTAATAGCTTCTAAAATTCTAAAGTAGACTTTTGCTTCTTGCTATGATGGAGTAACTGGTATCAGATTAACCAACATCATAAACCAGAAAATGGAGAAAACATGAGGCAACAATTTTCAGCACTGAACAACAAGCACCAAAAGACTGCAGTCCCTGAGATCAGGAAAACTGTGACAGCTAAATCCAACAGATGATCCTGGATTGGATCTTGAACCTATAAAGGCCATTATTGGGACAATCAGTGAAATTTGGATGAGGTATGTGGACTAGATGGTAATACTGGATCACTGTCAACTTTCTGATCTTGATGGATGTACTATGGTCATGGAGGAGGGTGTCCTTGTTTTCAGAAAAGGCACACTGAAGTGTCAAGAGGTGATGGGCATCACGTTTCTGACTGATTCTGAAATGATTCAGAAAAAAAAAATTCAAACTACATAGACACAGCAGAGCAAATGTGGTAAAAGTAGGGAATCTAAGTGAATAGTAAATGGGAATTCCCTGTATTAGACATTGGGACAACTGGTGAAACTTGAATGGTGTCTGAGGACTAGGTGGTAGTAATGTATCAATGTGAATTTCCTAATTCAGATGGTTACAATGAGGATATATAAAAGGATGTCCTTCTTTATAGGAAATGCACTCTAAAGTATACTGTATGGCGGCGGGGGGGTTGGTGGTGATGGGGCATCAGGTATGCAACTCACTCTCAAATGATTTGCGGGGGGGCACGGAACATCCCTTGTATTGTACTTGCAAGTTTCCTGTAGGCTTGTAATTGTATCAACATTTAAAAAATTAAAATAATTTAAATATGCACATTTCTCAACCCAACAATTACATTTTTAGTTACCTGTTACAGAAAAATACTTGTACATGTGCCCAAAAAGAAATGGATGAGGATGTTCATGGCAATACTGGTTATAATAGCAAAAAGAAATGGAAACAGACCAAGTGTTGCTCATCAAAGAAGAATGATTAAATAAAATATAGTTCTTTACTACAACGAAAAGTTCTCTAACTATTTAAAAGACTGGGATACCCTGAGTAAACTAGGAATAGAAGAGAACTTCCCAAACTTAATAAAGAATATCTACAAAAAACCTACAGCTAACATACTTAATGGTGAGAAACTAAAACTTTCCTTCTAAGATCAGGAACAAGGCAATGATATCCCCTCACACCACTGCTTTTCAAAATCATACTGGGAGTCCTGGCTACTGCAACAACAACAAAAAAAGGTATACTGATTGAGAAGGAAGAAATAAAACTGTCTTTGTTCACAGAGAACATGATGTTTATGTAGATAATCCCAAAAGAATAATTTAAAAAAACCCTCCTGGAACTTAGTAAGTGACTACAGCAAGGTTGCAGGATACAGGGCTAATATACGAAAGTCAATTGCTTTCCTACATACCAGTAACGAACAAGTGGAATTTGAAATTAAAAACACAACACTATTTATATAAGCAGCCCCTCCCAAAAATAAATAGCTAGTATAAATCTAACAAAAATATATAAGATCTATATGCAGAAAATTATAAAACTCTGATGAGAGAAATCGAAGGAGAAATAAGACACAATACTGTCAAGATGTCAGTTCTTCCCAACTTGGTTTATAGATCCAACACAATCACAATCAAAATGTCAGCGAGTTAAGATATTGATGAACAGATTCTAAAGCTTATATGGAGAGGGAAAAGAGCCAGAATAACCAATACAGTATTGAAGGAAAAGAACAAAGTTGGAGGACTTACACTACCCAACTTCAAGACTTACTATAACACTAGAGTAATAAAGATAGTGTGGTTTGAGCAAGAGAAAAAAAAAAGATCAATGAAACAGAAGAAAGAGCCCCAAAATAGACCCACATAAATATAGTCAACTAATCATTGACAAAGGAGCAAAGGCAACACGATGGAAAAAAGATAGTCTTTTCAACACATGGTGCTGGAACTGGACACCCACATGCGAAAACATAAATCTAGACACAGACTTTACATCCTTCGCAAACATTAACTCAAAATGGATCACAGACCTAAACAATAAAACCACCTCGAAGATAACACAGAAAATCTAGACCTGCGTTTGGTGATGACTCGTTAGAAACAACACCGAAGGCATGATCCATGAAAGAAAAATCGATAAGCTGGACTTCATTAGAATTAAATTCTGCTCTGCAAAAGATACTGTCAAAAGAATGAAGACACAAGCCACGGACTGGGAGAAAATATTTTCAAAAAGATATCTGATAAAAGACCATTATCCCAAATAGACAGAAAACACTTGAAACTTAAAAACAATCCAATTAAAAAATGGGTCACGCCCCAGTGGTCCCTGGCATCTAGTCATTCTCTGGGCCACTCCTGTGGACCTGAATAGACATTTTTCTAAAGACATACAAATGACCAACGGGTACATGAAAAGATGCTCAACATCACTAATCATCAGGGAAATGCAAATCAAAACCACAATAAAACATTATCTCACACCTGTTAGAATTGCTATTATCAAAAAGATAAGAAATAATGACTGTTGGCAAGGATGTGGAAAAAAGTGAACCCTTGTGCACTGTTGGTGGGAATGTAAATTGGTGTCGCCACTATGAAAACCAGTATGGAGGGTCCTCAAAAAGTGAAAAAGAGAACTACCATATGACCCAGCAATTCTATTTCTGGGTGTAGAACTGAAGGAGATGAAATCGCTATCTCCAAGAAATAGCCACACCCTCATGTTCACTGCAGCATTATTTTCAATAGCCCAAACATGGAAACTACCTAAGTGTCCATCGATGGGTGAATGGATAAAGAAAATGCAACACACGCATATGCGCACACAATGGAATATTATTCAGCCATGAAAAGAAGGAAATTCTGCCTTTTCAACAACATGAATGGATTCTGAGGGCATTATGCTAAGTGAAATAAATCAGAGAAAGACAAACACTGTATGACCTCGCTTATACGTGGGATCTAAAAAGCCGAATTCATAGAAACAGAGAGAGTAGAACGGTGATTTCCAGGGGCTGTGGGCGGGTGGTAGGAGAAACAGGGAGATGCTGGTGAAAGGGTATAAACCTCCAATTATAAGATGAATATCTGGGGATCTAATATACAGTATGGTGACTACAGTTAAAAATATTGTATTATATAGTTGAAAATTTCTAAGAGGGTAGATCTTAAATGTTGTCACCACACACGCAAATGGTAATTATGTGAGCGGGTGGAGGTGTTAACTAATCTTACTGTGATCATCATTTCACAGCATATACATGTATCAAATCATCGTATTGTACATTACACAATTACATCACGTTAAATTTATACAATGTTGTATGTCAATTATATATCGATAATTATGGAAAAAAGGAGACAAAGAAAAATAAAGATATGAACCAGAGTTGGTATATTCCTTATTGGAGTGTTTCTAAAGCTATACACATAAACAACAGCTGACCAAGAGAAAAATTAGTCAGATCTTCACAGATATCTTACCAAAGAAGATATACAGATGGCAAACAAGCATATGAAAACATGCTCTACATCATATGTCAGCAGGGAAATTCAAATTAAAACAAGATACCACTATACACCAATGAGAATGGCCAAAATTTGGAACGCAGACAATGCCAAGTGCTGACAAGAATGTGGAACCAAAGGAAATCTCATTCATTACTGGTGGGAATGCAAAATGGTACAGCCACTTTGGAAAGCAGTCTGGTGGTTTCTAACAAAGCTAAACATATATACATATGTGCCAGTAATTGCACTCCTTGGCATTTACCCAAAGGAGTTGAAAACTTATGCCCACATAACCTGCACATGGATGTTTACAGCAACTGTCTTCATAATTGCCAAAACTTGGAAGCAACCAAGATGTCCTTAAGTGAATGGGTAAACTGTGGCACCTCCAGACAATGGGATAGTCTTCATTGCTAAAAAGAAATCAGCTATCAAGCCATGAAAAGACACAGAGGAATCTTCAATGCCTATTACTAAGTGAAAGAAATTGTAAAAGCGACATACCGTTTGATTCTTACTATTACGACATTCTGGACAAAATTATGGAAACAGTAAAAAGATGAGTTGTTTGCCAGGGACTGCGGGGGAAGGGATGAATAGTGGAACGATGTTTAGGGCAGTGAAACTACTCTGTGATACTGTAATGGATACATGCCCTTAGAAATTTGTCCAAAATCACAGAATATACAACACCAAGAATGAACCCTGATGTAAACTATAGACTTTAGAGGATAATGACGTGTTCATATAGGTGAATCAATTATAAATAACGTACCACTCTGGTGGGGGGTGTTAATAATAATGGAGGCTATGCCCGAGTAGAGGCAGAAGGTAAATGAGAAAACTCCATACCCTCTGCTCAATATTGCTCTAAACCTAAAATAAAACTATAATATAAAAAAATAAAGTCTATTCAAACAAAGAATGATAAAAGTCTATATACTGACATGGGAGAGGTCTCTAAGATGTAGTAACAAATAACTAAAGCAAGATACAGAGAAGTATTTTTCATTTGTGTATCTATATGGATAGCCATAACGATTTTCTGGAAGCTTACACACAAAAACTGGTTAACAGTGGCTGTGTTTAGAGAATGTGAACATTTCACTATTAATTTCAACCCTTCTCTGCCTTTTTTTTTTAGTATTGTACATGTATTTCTCTTATGATGATGATTTAAAAGTTCTTTATCGACCTCCCCCCAAAATCATAAGCCAATCATCCTGCTGGGTATTCCTTCAAAACTCTATCCTTTCTCACCCAAGAATGGGAAGAACAGGTTCCTCCAAATAACATCTTGCATAGGTAATGTGTTTTTAGCCTCAGCCATGTGCTACTGTTTGTTTCTATATTCTGTTATGTATCATCAAGTAAAAACAACAATTTAATGATTTTGCAGTATTAATCCCTCGTTGATCTTGGATTCTAGAGACCCAAACGAGCTGTGGACAAAACCATTCAATCTCAAGCTACATCCTGAGGTATGAAGACAACTTCAGAGTCTACAAGCAAGCACAGCTGCTAAAATCAAGATGGGAACAAATATTCTGAGAGATACCACACCTCCAATGGTTTAAATTCCGTGCCTCTTCCACACGATCTGTAACTAGACTACTCAGTTTGAGTGTAAGCAGACAGGAATCCTTGCATTAACAACACTGATTCACCCTCTGGCACCAGGCACGTATTGGAAAGCAGCTGATTCATAGTAGGCTCAATTTACAAGCCCCAAATCACTGGGTATCTGGACGGCCAGTGTTCAAGTATTTGGCAGAGGAGTTCCCTCATTCCACTGCAGAAGGTCACAAAGAATTTCTTTTAACGGCAAAAGCATGCAGTGAGCTGGTCACACCTGTCTGAAAACGTCCTTTCACACAGAGCAGGATTTTGGAAACATTACACACGGCCTTGTGCGTGTCCTTGAGAAGATCCATTTAGTAAGGAAATTGCTGGTCTTACCCGCAGACAACCCAGCAGCCTGTGTCTGTCCTGAAGTGGATTTTGTCCCTTTGGGAGGGAACATAAACTTGACCTCATATTGCAACCTGACCCACCGTGACTGGGGTCTAAAATTAAGGGTGCGTTTTTATGAAGGCTGTAAAGCAAGACACAGCAGGCTGTTGTTAGAGAATTCTGCCATGGACTGGCTGGGACCCAGCATCTGCCAAAGCCTTGATTGAAATGTCTGATCCATGAGAGAGCCCATGTGATGTGCCCCTTAGGTAGCCTTTCATTTGGATTTGATTAATTACTCCCTCCTCCGTTCTCCCGCCTGTTCCACTTAGTTCATCCTGAAATCTTGCCCATTCAAGTGTTTGTGCTCGTCCTCTCTGTAGATCTAACATGGCAGCCTCTAGCCACGTGCGGCTTTTTAAATTAAAACTACTCAACACTCAATAAATTTTTAAAATTCAGTTCTTAGTCATTCCAGCCCCATTCCAAATGCTCTGTAGCCACACAGGGCTGGTGGCTACTGTGTTCGACACCGCCAACAGATAACAATTCTATCATTGCAGAAAGTTCCATGGGTAGTGATGCTTGAAGCAGGGACCAGGACTTGGGCATCTCCATGCCCAAACACAGGCCTGGCAGCAAGGAGGCACTCCCTAAAGGTGTGTTTATTGCGATTATCCAAACTCTGTCTCCATGCTGCAAAAGTATCTCTGATCTGCTCGCACGGAATTAGCAATAGATAACTTGATATTACTTTGTGACAAATCCATTTGGATTTCATGCCCAGAGCAAACTCATCTCTGCAGAGGAACGTATATGTCTGCTCCTTGCTGCTGGACTGAGAACTGCAGAGGCAGCCTGGACCCCGGGCTGCTGAAGATTTCAGAGGCACGGTCACAACTTGGCCAGGGAGACGGGTGCCTCTCAAGTGCCCAGTGACATCTATCCCCCTGCTCTCTAAGGATGGCTTCTCGCCTGCCTTTTACCTTCATGCATATATGCGGCTTTCAGTTTTGGGGGGCTAAGGTCCAGTACAAATCCTAAACGAATAAATACCATAAACCGCTTTTGTTTTCAAATTGCAAAATCTTGACCCTTTTCTTTCGATGAATAAGAACGCAAGGGACACCAGAGACTAGTAAAGCGTAGATGCGTCGTCTCAGGATTTTCCATTTGCCTGTCTGAATGGCGCTTCCATAAACACCCATGTTATACTTAAGTTTGTCCAAGAAAGCCAGAACACCCACCTGCCCGGCAGCAAAGTTAGCACCTGCATCTGTACAACTGCAAAGAAATGGAGCTATTTATCAAATAGGAAAGAGGAAATCGACTCGGTCAACAGTGAGGCAGGCCCTTAAAAGCTGGGAGGGCCCACCAGAAGGTGGGCCGGGATCAAATTCAGACCTGAGGGGGCAAGTCATGACCCAGTAAATAGGACTGTGACGTAAGCCCCCGATCACTTGGGTTCAGAGAATAAGACTAAAAATCAGCTCCAATAGATTGAGCCTACTGATGGAGGGGTCGGGGGCACAGCTTGATTTAACCTGAAATGAGCCATGAAATAAAGATGCTCTACCTTAACGTGATCAAGACCTCGCCTGATGGGCTGCTTGCAAAAGCCATGTGTTTCCCCTGCCCTCTAGCAGGGGGCCACTGGGGCCATGAGTAATAAAAGGAGAACCTGCAGGCCGGAAAAACAACTTCGCACCTCTGTGCTGCAGGAAGCCCCTGCCTGCCACAGAAACATCCCCGAACATCGCTTGTGGGAAATCTATTTCACAAACTCGCTGGCATGCATGGTCAAGTTTTCAAATGTCTCTGGTGCAAATAATTTCGCTCCCTTAACACAAACAAGTAGGTCTCGCTCTCCCACCAAAAATGCTAAATTATGCTAGTCCCCAATTTCCCTGAATTTTTGCACTGTTTTAAATTAACTCTTGTTGCCTCAGTCTACATGGGAACACATTTGTCTTGGTAAATTTATGCCTTCACACCTCAAAGCATGCTGAGTAATTAATATCCTCTGGGTTAGCTAAGCGCTGCAGCATTGCAAGGGAACATGAACATGGCTTTCCTCTTATTCTGATTACTAAATGGATTTAGCTATTGCCACCTGAGCTCCCACTAGTTTCATGAATAAATTGAAAGCACTCCCAGAGAGGAAAGTAATGATGCAAAAGCAGTAGTTCATCAGAAGCCAGGGATCAGCATTTCAGTCCAAAACAGCTATCACCATCAATACATCTGCAGAGTCCAACCCAGGCAGTTCATTTCAGGTATTCACAGGGCACACCTCACTTCTGTTACCTGCTATGTAAAGGAAAATCCGGTAAATAAGAATTTAGATGCAGGTACCGTAGCTAAGAGTATTTTTACACATTTCCAGGGAGCGTCTGTGTGTCCTATGTACATGGCAAGGAGCTTGATATTAAAGGTGAGGAGGGTTTTGTTTTTTTTTTTAAATTGCATAAGTCACCTTGCTAACTGAAAGGATACGTTCATTCTTCCTTTCCACACAGAAAGGTAAATATCGATGATGACTGCTCAGAGAAAATCCCAAAGGGGCTCGGAAGGCCTTCAAGGATAACCTCTTCCACAGAAGTCAGAGCTGAGGGCCAGGGGACTCCTTTGAAAAAGAAAAATGGAGTGGCTGCCAGGGACAGGGGTATGAGGAGTGACTGCTAATAAGTGCAGGGTTTCATTTGGAGTTAACAGAAATAGTCTAGAATTAGATCGTAGTGATGGCTGCCCCACCTACTGAGTATATTAAGAAGCACTGAACTGCAGACTTTAAAATGGTGGATTTTATGTTATATGAATTATATCTCAATAAAAAAATGCGGTAGCTGTCTCCAGGTACTGAGCCCAGCATTCAGCCCTTCCAGGACCCTGGGACCTCAGAGATCAGACACCTGATCATGTGGGAACCTGCAGGCCCCCACAGTTAATCATTTGGTAGCAGAAAGAGAAATGATCATGGAGCCAGGAGAGACAACTTCTCGTCAGTTCTCCCACTCACTGACTAGGGGCCCGGCACATTCAGTTGACCTCACAGGAATGACCTGCTCCCCATACGTAAAATGAAGGTATTATACCTGATTGCTCAACACCCCAATGGGATAAAATGGATGACATACATAACAGAAACGAGGCCACCGTGGGCCAAAAAAAGCGTCATCATGATGTGCCAGGAGGCTTGGGGGTCTCATGATAGCTCTATGACAAGAGGCACAATGCTCTGGGGACCACAGTTTCTAAGATACTAAGTTCTTTGCTGAAGATGACACTGCTGGAGTCACATCAAAAACTGGGACACGAGGCTCTCAACTCTGGTCCAAAGCTGTTCCAAGATTATAAGTACTGGATGAGGATTATAAGTACTGGTGACCAGCTGTGGAGCCAAACAGCCTGAGTGCAGGTCCCAGCTCTGCCACTCACCAGCAGAGACGCCTTGGCCAAGAGCCTTGACAGCTCTGTGCCTTAGTTTCCTTACCTGTAAAATGGAGATAGCGGTAAACTCCACTACAGTGAGTTGATTTGCAGACTAAATTGGACAGAATATATGAAGGGGTTAGCATGGACTCTAACACATAGGAATCTCTCAAATATTAGCTATTATTATATTTGGTATTAAAGTAGAATTTACCAGCTCTGTAAGGCCCGTCATAAATATGAATGAGTAAATAGCTTTTAGAAGTTATTAAAATGTTCAAAGCTTAACAGATGCAGAGACAACAAAGTCACACTCCAACCTGAACTCACCCAGTGTCTGATGAACCTTTAGATCCTAATGATGTGACATAAACCTGGGAAATCGAGACACAAGGTTGTCACAAAACAGTTCCGATGCCACAAGGTATTGACTAATAACAATCGATGCACGTGGCATTTCCTTCTCCTGCAGCCAACAAACAAAAACACAAGTGGATGTGTGTATAATTGTTTAAGTGAGGTGGGAAGCTGTCTCTGATTGATGTTGCATAGATGGACATTTCCAAATCAGAGCCAAGCAGAGCTGAACAGGACCTCAGCGACCATCTAATCCAACACACTCATTTTAGAGATAAAGAGAATCCATTAAAAGGTTGACTTTGGTGGGTGGGTGGGGCATACTGTTTTAAATTGGCAAACAAAAACAAGAGAATCTCCTAAGACAGCTCGTCACAGTCCGGTGCAGTACAGACGTGCTTGCATGGAGCCCGGGCTGCATCATAGACCCTCAAAGAGTGAGCGTGGACAGAGAGCCTGATCTAGCCAGTCAACTTTGAAGGCAAAACAAAGCAGTCATGTCGCGAGGTCCAGCATTAGCTAGGGTCTATCCATGTTCACGAGCAGGCTGAGAGACAGAATCTGAATCTACACTCAATGGGCTCATCAAGATTTTAGCCTTATCACCGGGCCAGGCCAATGCAAAGGGAGAAAGGTGCTGCCAGCCCAAGTCAACTCCTAGAGGTCCCCAACCCAGACCTTTCTCCCCAATTCCAACCCTGCAGGTCACGCTACCCAGGGGAAATTTCCACAAATCCTCCAAAGAGAAATGCCC
The DNA here is from genome assembly GCF_000325575.1 of Pteropus alecto. Classification (NCBI taxonomy): domain Eukaryota; kingdom Metazoa; phylum Chordata; class Mammalia; order Chiroptera; family Pteropodidae; genus Pteropus; species Pteropus alecto. Next base: position 180,569 of record NW_006430739.1, on the reverse strand, counting down.
AAACTGACCTCTGTCTTCTCTCACCCTTCCCTTCGGCTTCCTCCTTTTGCATAGCAGAGTTCAGGTGTATCATCACCTATCTAGGCACCGAGTCAGAAGCATGACTGTAATTCCTGATGCCTTCTCCTTCATTGGCGATCAAGTTTTATCTGTTTTACTACCAAAATATTTCTCGTATTCATCACATCGCCTCCACTTCTGTGGTCACTCCCTTAACTTCTCATTTCAGCCCTCTAACTGCCCTCCTGAGCCTGAGCCTTTCTTCTATTCTGCTGCCCGAAAAGTGTGATACATCAAAGATCTGGTCGGGTCACCCTTGTTACGCAAACACTACCAATTTCTCCCCATTGCCTAAAGAATCAAGTCCAAACTCCTTGCGTATCATTCAAAACTGAACCATTTTCTGCACTTCTATACCTCCATGCTCACTGCTCTCTTTATCCAAACCCTTCTTTTCCTGTAGAGGTTGTCAGCATCCTCAGAGGAACTTTTCTCCACGGTAATGCCTGCCCCCTTCACCAGGTAAAACTCATCACGTTGATCCTCCTCCATCTTTCATTCAAATTGGACCTGATATATCTGAGTCTCTGGCCCTCACAGTTGACTGTAAACTCTGAAGAACTGAGCCTTGATCCTTTCTGCATGCCCCAACATACCACAGGGCCTTGTCCCATCATAGTGCTTAGTTCACTGCCTCAAATGAACTGCTCTTCTAGCAGATGCTTATATCGGAAACCCAAGACCATCTATGCCCAAGAAACCAACACTTACAATGTATTCTTCAAACTAGTGAACAGACAGACCTTCTGCCACAGAAAACCCACAGTTTCTCCTCTAAGCACTAAAGTTTTGAGAAATAACTTTATAACAAGTGCCTGCAAGTGAGGAAGACAATGAATCTAGAGGCCTCGAACCTCAATTCTGAATGCATCCTACTGATTCATCTGTTCCCGGTAATAACTCTGGACCAAACTGCAACATTTTGGATCAGTCAGAAAACAGAAGCCACTTTCAGGGAAGATTTCCCCCTGATTGGTGGCCTAGAAAATGTGGAAAGTCTTCTTACCAAAGAGTCCTCTTGCCATAGGGCAAGAGAAGAGAAAAGAGAAAAAGGCCCATGAAGAGAAATGTCTATTCAGACTCTCTGTCCATTTTTAATTGGGTTGTCTTTTATTGTTGAGTTGTATGGGCTCCTTATATAATCTGGATACAAGTCTTTTATCAGATATATGATTTACAAAAGTTCTCCCCCACTGTGTGGTTTGTCTTTTGATTTTCTGGATGGTTTCTGTTGAAGCACAGAAGTTCATTTTGAAAGCCAATTTATCTTGTTGTTGTTTTTTTCTTTTTTTCTTTTATCACTTGTACTTTTGGTACCATATCTAAAAACGCTTTTGCCTAACCAAGGTCATGAATTTACTTCTACATTTTCTTCTAAGAGTTTTATCATTTCGGTTCTTACACTTGAAATCCATCATCCATTCTGAATGTGTGTACGGTGTAAGGTCGGTATCCAATTTCATTTTTTTTCTTTTGGCACATGGAAATCCAGTTGTCCCTGAACTATTTGTTGAAAAGATTGTCCTTTCCCCCATTGAATTGTCTTGGCATCTTTGTCGAAGTTCTACTAACCATGAACGTGAGGGTTTATTGACCGATTCTCAATTCTATTCCATCAATCTACATGATTATCCTTGTGCCAGTACCAATCAGTCTTGAATTCTGCTGTGTCGTACTAAGTTTTGAAATCATTCTTCTTTTTCAAAACTTGTTTTTCAGTTATTCTGGGTCCCTCGAATTTCCATATGAATTTTAGGAGCAGCTTGTGAATTTCTGCAAAAGAAACAGCTGCGGTTTTGACTGGGATTGCCTTGAATCTGTAGAACAATTTGGGAAGTATTATCTCATCTATTTTTAAACATCCTCAAATCTCTCCCATTTTAAACTAGAAAACCCTTTTTTTTTTTACTGTACATCCGCATCCTGATACTGCCTTCTCTCTCCTCTTCATAATCAAAGTTTTAAAATGGCTAAACTTGATGCCTTCACACCCTCCCTTTCCAATCCCTCCTCGATGCCTCAGCCTCATAGCCAGCTCACACTAAGCATGTCCCAAACCAAATGCCTGCACTTGCCTCCCCTCTTCCAACCCTAACCCTTTCCTGGGCTCATCTGTTTCACTGAATGGCACAGCCACAAGCCAGAAACCTGTACATCATCCTGGACATCTCTCCCGCACTCCGCAGCCACGCCGTCATCAAGTACTGTCAATTTTACCTGCACCACATGCCCTCGGTCCACCCACTTATCCACACCTCAACTGCAGCCATCATCTCTTGCCTGGACAACCACAAGAGCCATCTACCTGGTCCTTCCAGGTCTTCTCCCCACAACAACCCATTCTCCACACAGTAGGCAAAAAGACACCCTTTAAAAAAAGATTTTTATTAAAATATAACTAACATGATAATGTGTCCATTTCAGGTGTACGCCATAGTTACTCGGCATTTATCTACCTAAAGAAGCGATCCTTGTAAGTCCAGCAACCATCTGACACTGTACAATGTTATAATTATGTTATTACTGTTTTATCTATGCTGCACACATCCCCATCACTTGTTTTATACCTGGAAGCTTCAACTCCCTTTATCTTTTTTTAAATAATCATAGCACATCATTTCCCTGCTCGAAACCCTCAAAGACCTCACTACACTGAATATAAACTCCACGTGCCTAACTATGGCCTGCAAGGCCCAGCCTGATCTGGCCTCCCTCTCTCTATAGGCCCGTCTTATACTATGCCTCTCGCTGTTTTATGTAAATCTTTGTTTGTTTTCCAGTCATGTATGTCTACTCTGGAAATCTTATAAAATGTGAAAAATAAGAAAATATCGCCAAGTGATTATAACATAGATGAATCTTGAGGACATTATGGTAAGTGAAACGCAAAAGGAAGCCAATCACAAAAGGGCAAATACTATGATTCCACTTATCTGAGGTCCCTAGAGTAACCAAATCGAG
>NW_006430739.1:172530-177538 GCF_000325575.1 Pteropus alecto | reverse complement strand
AGGGGGAGAGGGGGAGAGGGAGAAAGTAAAATTGTGGTTTCCAGGGGCTCGGGGGAAAGGGATGATGGGGAGGTTAGTGTTTGATGGGTATAGAATTTCAGTTTTGCAAGATGAAAAACTTATGATTTGGCTGCGTAATGATGTGCATATGTTTAACACTACTGAACCGTACACTCAGAAATGAGTAAAAAGGTAAACTTAAGGTTATATATATTTTTAGCATGACAAGAAATTTAAAAACAACACCGAGTTACAGTTTATTAAAAACGAACTTCACAAAAACCAAGTCAACTTTCTTAGGGTTTATTTACTTTGGGAAGAACCTGAAATGTAAGCTAATCGACCATCCCTCAGAGTATAGCAAATTCATCTCCAATGTATAACTCAGAGGTTCTCAGCCAGGAGGGACAGGCTGACCAAGCTTAGGAACCTCTGCTCTCAGAATCACCTCAGCTGGGGGCCCTGGCAGGTACTTTTGAAGGCTATTCATTGGAAGAGTCAGGTTGCTGGAAAACGTTTTTGTACTGACCCTGAAATTGGCCCTGATCTTCTGGCACTACAAAGAATAAGTCCATCTCCCGTTGTCCACGGCAGACATCTGGATCCTGTGGTGAAAGTCACCAGCACCAGATCTCATCTCCCTGCCACACCCCTCACTTCTTCCTTAACTCCTTCCTCCCTTTGACTTGAATGACGTTGCTCCACGAACCTGTCCGTGTGTGTCATAGTTGCAAGAAATGGCTTGCTCTGATTCCTTTCCCTGATATACCCAATCGCAGACTCTTGCTTCTACAACGACCACACTAAAATTCAATGCCTGTGTACACTATTATGGAACTCGGCCCCGACAGCCCTTGGCACTTATGTGGCACACTGGAAACACTGGCTAAGCGATCTGGGGAGCAATGTCGAAAATAGAAAGAGCCAGTCTGTAGGTATAAATACATCCTGCTCTGTTACCTCCTTCTGGGACTAGCTTATCAATCTGTCTGGCTCGTCTTCCAGCACAAATCCTCAAAAGGAGTGAGACCCACCGCCTGGTTTTTGCCTCAATGGAAAAGGGGACATTGGTGTCTTGGGCTATACAGCAATTGCAAGGAACTCATCTGGGCCTGTGTCTGCTTGATTTGGCCGACTATTTCCCTAAATCAGCCTGTTATTTGGGAGAATATAAATCAAATAACCTATTTAACACCATGTGAAATAAAATCACAGCTCTTCAGCTGACCTTTCCCCTTTATAGCGCTCTGCGTTTGTGTTTCTGTACACAAGCGGATGGGGGCGGGAGCTGATGCTAAGGATATAGATGTTTTGAAGATACAAAAAGACCATTTTTTAAAAATCCACTAGAAATGACAAGCATCCTGCAAGTCTACGTTATTGAACATTCCTACTCACTTTGGAGGGGGAAGAGGGAGGTACCTAAAGAAAGCTTCCTCTGTGTCATAGAACAGAATTCAACTTGTCTACTTTCTAAGCTTCTTTCCAGCCCAAATGTGTCCCTTAAAACGTGAACTCGGCCAGGCTCAGCAGTGGGCATTCTCATCATTAAGATCAGCAACTTATCAGACCATGTTTATCTCCGAATTGTACCTGACATGGATCGTGCCGTTAGAAACGTATTTTGCATCCCGCCCTCAGTACATGCAGGCAGCCAGCAGACATGTACATCGCAACAAATGATGCGATGAGGCTACTCACTGAATTGTCTTGACACCTTTGTCAAAGATAAACGAATTCGGCAAGCTGAATTTTCTAACTTCCCTTCATGGCTATCTTCTCCACAGAGAGAGGTTCTGGGAGGTCTGAGGCCAAGTATCATGCCTCTTCTTCTCCCTGGCACCTGAAGCAAGGGCAGGCGTGGCACGGGTCCACCGTGCATTCAGCAAGTTTGTCAAATGAAGTCACCTAGCCCAGTATTCAAAAAGGAGGCTTTCCTCATTTGAGGGAGAAAAAGGAATGAATGACTGATGCACACAACATGAATAAATCTCAGGATTATTATGCCGAGTGACAGAAACGAGGCGAAAAAGAAAGTACATGCTTTATGGTACCATTTATATAAAATGCTGGGAAATGTAAACTAATGTATAGTGAGAAAGAGCAGATCAGCGGCTGCCTGCAGATGAGGATAAGGGCAGAGAAAACTTCTGGGGCTGATGAAGACAGTCATGATCTTGACTGTGGTGATGGTCAAGAACTGATCGAACTGTACACTTTAAACAAGTGTGGCTTCTTTTGTGTTCATTATACTTCAACAAAGCTGTTAAAAACAACAGTATACACCCATGAGGGCATAAATGCCAAAATCCTTACAACAGCCTCTTAGAGCCTAGAGGAGCTACCACCCACCTCACCAACCTCTTCGAGATGTTTTTCATAAAATCTGTACTACATACCAAAATATTAATGGCAGTTATCTGCAGGTGATGCCGATTTCCTTCTTTATTTTCTGAAGCTATTAATGTTAGAAAATGGAACTTTTTAAAAAAAAATGTAATGCAATGCAAAGGTAATGTTATAAATGATACCTTCTGTAGTAGGCAGAATCCCTCAAGAAGTCCCATTTCTAACTGCCCACTTCCCAGAAACCTGTGACTATGTCACCTATATGGCAAATGGAACTTGGCAGATGTAATTAATGCTACTGAGATGGGGAGATGATCCTGGATTACCTGGGTGGGCCCAAGCTAATGACAAGGGTCCCTAAAAAAGGGATATGGGAGGGTCAGAGTCAGTGTGACTGGAAGAAGGAACCACGGGCCAAGGAATGTGGCAGCCTCCAGATGCTGGAAAAGCCAGAAAACAGATTTTCTCCTGGAGCTTCCAGAAGGAACACAGCCATACTGACACTTTGATTTCAGCCTGGTGATATCTATGTCAGACTCCCAACCTTCGTAATGTAAGAGCATATATTTGTGTTGCTTTGAGCCTCTAAGTTTGTGATGATTTGTTATAGCAGCAACAGGAGACTGATACCTCTTCCTTTCTGTTATGTACACGTTCATCTGTTGTCAACAAACTTCTGCTGAGCATCTACTCTGGATCAGACACCATCCTAGACCTGGGGAACAGCAGGAACAGTGCATTCTCTGATGCAGAGAAATCACCAGAGCAGCTAGGATCTGTCTGAAAGAGCCTAAGTGCCTACTTTGTTTTTAACAGGTTTATAGTATTCATTTAGAAGTCTTTCGGATACTCTTCTGCTAATCCTGTAATGTCACACTTTCAACAAGCAATTATTCTTTAAAAAGAAAAAAAGAGTCCTACTTACAATTACGTATATTCTAATTGGGTAAAATGACTGACAAAGGCTTTAATTATGGTTCATAACTCACACCTACTATATTATTAGACCTTTGCTACAAGTTGGCATTTGTGAACATTACATCATTGTTCTGTCATTTGTGCAGCTTTCTCCAATTATTGTACTTGTGGGGCATTAGTGCAAGGTGAGGTGACAAATGATGGTGCTCTAACTACCAGAGCCTTTTATTTACCTGAGAAAAACATCTTTCGGTCACTCTCACCCAGATGGGTTCCCAGTGGGGATCAACTCTATCCACCAAGAACTTGATTTGCTCATCTTGTGAATTATCACAATACTCACATATTATACATATAGATAAGTCGTCTTTCAGTAAGATATACCACATGCCTAATAACATGTTTATTATGTTACAAAACAAAATTCAACTGAGTAAATTGTAAAAACCTTATTGGCTTTATTCAAAGATTCATGAATCAGGTGGCGTCCAACCTAGCAGATAAAAGGAGCTCTGAGGAGCTGTACAAAATGAAAAGACTTTTATAGGCAGAAGGAAGCAGGAACGAGGAAGTTATACTAGACAGAAAAGCAGATTGGTTATCGCGAGGTAACTTTTTTTCTTTTGCTATCCCATCTTTTTGTGCATGAAGACTTTCCTGACCCCTCCAATACGTAATTATCTTCTCCCTCTCTGAACCTCCGTGCAGCCCAGCAGCTCTGTCTTATGATTTAGCACTTTGCCAGGAGTAGCCTTGAATGCAGTCCTGGTTTTTCTTTCCCAGATATCATTTATCCTAGATTGACTAAGAGTAATTTGAGGAAAGGAATCATAGGTTACATTTTCATTGTAGCCCCACATCACTTAGGATGTAGCTGAACAGATATTGGCAGCTCGGAAGATACTAAATTTAGTCTGCATTAAATTTAAATTATGCTAAAATCTAAGGAGAATCAAAAATAATTTTCAGAATATAGCTTTCCCATCTCCCTGTGACGATTCAAAAATTGCAGTATGAACAGAAATTCTATAAAATCCTGTTGGACATAATTCTTATTGATGAACCTTATTTACCTTTATTTTTAAATGTGGAAAATTCTTATGAATATAATAAATGCTGTTAGAAAGATCCATAAAATTGGAAAAGGAAAAAAGAAGAAAATAAAATAACCTCCCATAATTCCTTCACCCATAGCAAGCATCATTAACACCTTGGTATATGCCCTTCCAGACTAGTTTGTGTGCCTCTATGTAGGTTTACGTATGTACACAAATACTTTTACATATGTCGCTATTACTGCCTTCATTAATTCTTTAGAATAAATCACAAGAATTTGCTGGGACTAAAGTACATGTATAACATATAAAGACGTGTGTGTGTGTGTGAAGGTACTTTAAAAAAGTATCACGCGCTATGCTTGCTTTCATAATCTTTTTTCCGCATGTTAATAATGTGGCTTTAATGACTGCATCGTAAGTCATCATACCTTAATTTACTTAAGCAGTTAAGTATTATTGAACATTTAGGGGTTTCAATTTTTCACTCCTAATATGAAACAAAATGAAAGAGGGGTCTTGCAAGGCCACCATGGTGACAGTGGGCCAGTAGCTAGGGTGAAATGAACTCCACTGTCCACACCAGAATGCTGAGAGAGAAAGACCAATGAGGCAAAGCAGATCTCAGCCCATCACAGTGGCTGGTGCAGAGGAGGTCCCCAGGGAATGGCAATGCCCCCCCCCCC
>NW_006430739.1:168321-172494 GCF_000325575.1 Pteropus alecto | reverse complement strand
GTTGGGTAACCTTGAACTCCATCAGATGTAATAGCAACAGGAAAAAGATGAAAGCTATATTGAAGTTTAGATAGTGGTGTTTTTTAAAACCCAATTTAGGAAACCTTCAACAATTCAGGCTATGAAAAAACCCAAAGGCATTGAATTTAGGTTTGAATTTAAGAACTTCAGTCTTGGAATTCTTGACTATTCACCCAGTAATTCTCAGGTGCAAAATGCCAGGTAGGAAGGGACGGGATCCTGGAATAGAAGAGAGGCATTAGGGAAAACTTGGGAAATCTGATATAAAGCCTGGATTTTAATAAGTGTTCAGACGATGGTTCGTTGTGATGAACACACCATACTAACGTAAGGCGTTACTAGGGGAAACTGGGTGTGCGATGTGTAGAAACTCTCTCAACTCTTCGAAATTTCTCCATAAATCTAAAACTGCCCTGAAATTAAAATTTACTTTTTAAAAATTTCAGACAGATCCCTGGACCTACTTCATCCTACTTCTCAGCCTGCGTTTAAGAGGCTTCAGGGGTTAGGTGGCTTCCTATGGACAATTGGTCCCTTTGAATACAGCCCAGGGAAGTGGTCAAGCAGGGTCTAAGTTCTTGTGGACATTTTAGACTCTGCTTCTACTACCCAGATGTTTTTCCTGCACCCCTGGCCTCGTCTCCAGCTTGGGTTCAAGTGATCAGCAGCTCTGAATTTGCTCAGAGGGAGACTCTGCCCTGCCGTCAGGAAGTTAAGTTGAAATAGAAGGAATATAAATAGAAGGAAAAAAAAAAACCTAAGAGCAGTTACTAAAAACATCCAGGACTTTTTGGAACTGTTGACAAAGAGGAACTCTTTCACGGGGCGTGCTAAGCTGGTAAGATGTCATCCTGAGCTGCCTGTGGCTACTTTGGGGAGAACCTGTGAAAGAATAAAGCCAACTCAGAGAAAAGCAAAACTGAGATGGAGATTGTCGAAGTGACATCATTTAAGAGCCTAGACCTATGTGTACCTGAAACTAGCACCGTCTCGGGGTTCTTCAGGTACCTGATCCAATAGATTGCCTTTTTCCTACATACGTTTGTTAACTAAAGGGGAGACACTGTCTCTGCACTACTGCCAGAGGGAGAGGGAACAGATTGGCAGTATCTATTAACATTTGAAACCCGAATCCTGTCACTTGGCAAGCCTACTTCTCAGCATCCGCCTCGCACATGGTCACAGGGAGAACCCAAGCTGAAGAGGAGGTCACAGGTTACAAGGATGCCTGTTGCAGAGCTGGTGCACGAAAGGCCTGGAAAAGCTCAAATGACTGTGAATGGAGAAATTCTTCTGTCAGATCAGGTACAGTGATAATGTGGATATAAGCCAGTGGTTTATATGAATGACAGATCTACATGGAAAGATCCTCCAGACATATGACTGAGTGGAATAGTGATGCAGAGTATAATAGCATTCCTGTAAATATGTAAAAGACCCATCCATCGACAGATGAATGGATAAAGAAAATGTTATTTTTTCTGTTGTCTTTCTAAATTTTATTAAGTTTCTTGGGGTGACATTGGTTAATTATATAGGTTTTAAGTATACAATGGTATGTCATATGTATATCGCAATGCGTGCTAACCGTGCAAAATCAAATCTCCTCCCATCAGGGAGGGGGAATGGAGGTGACTGCTTACTAAGTATAGGTTTCTGTTTGGGGCGCTTAAAATATTCTGGAAGTAGTAGTGATGGTTACACAACAGTATGAATGTACTAAAAAAAACAATTGTATGCTTTAAAAGGGTCGATTACATGGTATATGAATTATATATCGAACAAAAAAATATGATGGCATAGATGAACTTGAGCGATGAAACTGGGAAAACGGAGGCAGATTTCTGAGGTACAATCGATAGGATGCAGTGACAAATGTGATTTGGGGACAGAGAAGAGAGGGTGAAAGGACAAGGTGATATGAGAGGATTTGGAAGTGCCCTGTGAGGCATTGCACTAGCTCCCTGGGGAGTCCAGTAGCAGTAGAAAGAGGTTCCCCTGTCTATATCAGGTCATTGCCAATGAATCTGACTCGGACCTAGTGGTTAGCTTTTGGGGCTTTGCTTGGGATAGTCAGAAGAGGCACAGTGACCTACTAGTCTAGGGATCTATCTTTGGAGCTGAGCTGTCTTTGACACGGAGGTCTCCAGAAGTAACCAGAGCCACCAGCTCTCACCTCCTACTGTGATCATCCAGTCCCAGAGACCAGCTCTGAGGTTCCCCCATCTTTGTAAGTAACACTGACAACTGAGGCGCAGCTAATCTCACAGCCAGCACACGCGCTAAATCAGGAAGGGAAGGCAGCGCAACCAAGGGGACAGGGAGCTGATTTGAAAACCACATTTCCCCTCTGCAGGAACATAAGACTGAGGGCCCCCGCCAATGGCCTGCTGGAGACCTGGTCAAAGGCAAAACTAACGGGCCAAGTACATCCCAACCCAGCTCTGCCGCTCACTAGCTGAATCACCTTGGACAGGTCTGTACCTCTCCCAGAACCTCTTGTCCTCTACTTTATGAGGCCAATTAGTACACTTCCGGAGGCCAGCATGAGATCCTAGATGTGGCTGTGTCTGCTGTGCAGGGGCAGTCAATCCAGCAATGGTACCCTCCCCCCATCTCCACCAGCTCCTTTCTCATACAGTCTAGGAAATGGTCATGTCTCCCCAGCCCCTGATGCCCCTCAGCTACTGCCCTTTCTACCCCTTCTCCATGCCCGGGCAGGAGGGATGGGGACTCCAGGCCTTGCTCCACCACCTGCGGCCGCCTGGCTTTGCCTGCATCTCCCGGAAACCATTCTCGGAAACGTGAAATGGAACACGAGACGGGGCTCACTGCTCTTTGAATTGTTCCACTCTGGCTTCCCTTTCTTCTGATTTTCCTTCCACCTCTCTGTCCATCCCCTCCTTGGCTCCTGGCTGACATCTCTTCTCACTCTGAAACTATGCTGTTAGCCCTTCCTGTCTTTTTTTCTTTCTTTCTTCCTCCCTCCCTCCCTCCCTGACCCTGCTTCCTGGGTGATGTGGTCTAGGACCACAGCTTGGTTTTCATCTCATGTTGAGACCTCCCAAGTCACGTGTCCAGCCCCCGCCTATGCCAAAGCATCGTCTCTCCTGTGAGCATAACTACTCCCAAGACTGTTTCCTCTTCGATACATTGCAGCTGACAACCTCTGTATATCCCGCAGTCACTGAAGTGGCCCAGTATCTGGCACACAGTAGTAGGTATTTAGTATTGGTTAGTATCTGACTCCAAAGCACATACATAATGTGCTGTATGACCCTCTTCAGTTCCTCAACCTCTCTATCCCTCTTTTTCACCATCTCTTAAGTCAGGACAGACAATGTATGCAGAAGTACCTGAAAAGTAAAGGGGCTCTGACACCCCAAGTATGCTCAAATGGTGTCATTCTGTCCATACTGGTGGGTGAGTCCGCCAGCCTAACACTGTGTCCCCTCACCAAGTCCACCTCCCAACCTCTCTGCTGATGGGGAAGATAGGCAGTCTTCCCTTTGAGGCTCCCTACTGCAGCTGGAAGGTTCTGGAAGAAGCTGGTCCCAGACACTGTGCTGGATGTTCTACATCATCCATCATACCCCAGAACGCTCTCATGAATACCTGTGCCAAGTAGCTCTTATTTTGGTCCTTACTGGGGAGCAACTAGGCTGAAAGGTAGAGTCGCCACAGCCCTGGGGTAGAAGGGCACACCCCGGAATGACTCCAGGCCGCCGCTGGCTCACTGGGCTGCCTCTGTGCTGAGCTAAGAGCAAACATTCTCCTTTCCTTCTCCAGACTAGGTTCCCCCAAATCATCACCCAAGCAGAACCACCAGCTACTACTGCTCAGGCTGGCAGTTTGGGCATTGTTACACTCAAGTCCTCCTCTCTCTCCCCAGTCACATCCAACCCATCAATGACAGCAGTCAATTCAACTGAAAAACCTCGAGTCTAGCCATCTCTTTCATGCCTACTGCCACCACTCTGGTCCCTTAATGAAGCACTTTGTATATACCTTGCGCTATAGTTAATTTTGATTTTTTTTCTTAGTGTATGTAATTCTAATGTTTTCTTCATGTGTGTTGTCACTTCCTAGCAAGTTTCTTCTGATCTTCCCAAGGTGCTCTACTGATCCAATAGAAGATTCTATCTGTCTATC
>NW_006430739.1:153137-167802 GCF_000325575.1 Pteropus alecto | reverse complement strand
ACATCTACAGCACCTGGTCTTCCTAGGTGGTCTCCCATCCAAGTACTAACCAGGCCCGACCCTGCTTAGCTTCCGAGATCAGACGGGATCGGGCACGTTCAGGGTGGCATAGCCATAGACTAGAAGATACTCTTTAGAATGCCCTGAATCTCTACCAGTACACAGCCGATCAGGAGATGGCGTGTGCTCCTGTCACTGTCGCCAGCCTTGACCTCTGCTGGGGTCCTCTCTTTGCCTTGTTCAGTAAAGAACTATTTCATAAACTTTGTACTAAACGCAGAAGAAAATAATCAGACTCCCTCTTTGAAAAATTTTCTTTCCAAATAACTATCCATGTAAGTGTATTTGGAAAAGAAAAACCTTTCAAAAATATTTTGTATCCTGGCCTTTGGGGGGGGGGGGAGGAAGGAAGGAAAGAAGAGAAGGGACAGCTGACTGAGGTTCTTCTCATTGCCACTGCTGGTGAGGCAACTGATTTCATAAGTATTAATCAAAATCACTCTTGATTATAGCAAAAACAACCTTTGCTATAATTTTAATGCAATTAACTGGAATATATGGTAATTCTGAGCAATCTTGTTCTTGAGATTAAAGAACAACCTGCCAGGAAACATACGAATAAAGCTTTAAGATCAAAATTTACATAATTAGGTCTCTTCCCCACTCTACCCACCCCCATCCCAGCAGGCCTACAACCTGGGCTGGCACCCTGTGCTTCCCCGCAAGCACGAATATTCCTTTCTGATAGCACATTCATGTTTCTACGACACGTCCCTCACTGACCGGCAGCCAAAGACAGGCAGGCAAACGACAGAGTACAGAGGGTTTGAGCCGTCCTTTCGGAGGTGGGAGCAACAAAAAAGTAGCAATGCCTTCTTGAGTTTGCTTCCTAGCAGTTTTAGTACCACGCACATTTGCCCACCTCGCTCGGCACACGTACCATATTCCTGAAAAGATAACCTAAACGATACATCAAACCCCCAAACTACAGGTTTTGTTTATGAGACATGTTTTAATGCCTTGTCACAATAGATGTCCTTGTCACATACTCCCCCAGCCCAGGCACTACTGTCACCGGAAAGGCCCTAGCTGCTACATAGCTCTAACTGGGGCTCAGACAGCCAGAGCCACTGCCTCCACTGCCTCACCCCACTTCACCCCCTTCCTGCCAATCCTTAACTCTCTGGGGGAGAGCCTGCATTGCTCCAAGAGAGAAGAAAAAGCTTCAAGCAGTTATTTTCCTGAAGATGTGACAAGTGACACCGTGCACACATAGTCCTGAGAAGAGGGAGAAATGCAAGGAGTGACAATACCGATTGCACATCTGACATGCAGCTTGGAGGCTGAGGATCCCAGGGACCGAGTGAAACAATTCCCACGACTCACCTTCCACCCTCCATCTCATACAGAGGTTTTCCATTCGATCCCACCCGTGAAAAAAATCTTCAGCATTTGAAATCACATAAAATGTCAACATTCCCATTCCTCCTTAAATAAGTTATTCTTGGACATGCAATGAACTTCGGGCTGAAAGGTTAATTAATATTCTTCTATCAGAAGCTTTGGAAGAAACAAAAGTCATCGTTTTTATTCTTTGCTGCTTTGAAAACAAATGCAGAAAAGACAGGGTAACGTTTTTTTTATGAGACCGTCACCATAAAACGCCACACTAGAGACTACTCACAAAACTAAAAACCTGACTTCCTGTTCCAGATGGCACACCAAGCACATTTCCATTGTCTCTGAAAACCCCTGAGAGATGTCAGAAAAAAGGCACGTGCGCGAGTGCACGGAGCACGAAGGGGTGAAGACATCAGTGATCCGAAGACTGAGATGAACTTTCAGAAGAACGAAGGTGGATGAGATCAGAGGAACAGATAAATCGAAGCCAGAGGAGTTGAATGGGAGAACTGGAACTCGCACACTGTCAGTGGGGTGAAAAATGGTACAAGCAGTTTGGAAAACTATCAGTTTCTCAAAAAGGTAAACATTCCTGTACCTTATGAGTCAGCAATTCCACTGCTAGGTCTCCGCCCAAGAGAAATGAAGACATATGTCCACAAATAGCCTTGTACACGAATGTGCGCAGCGGCTTGATTTGTAGCAGTGCAAAGCTAAAAGCGACCCATATGTCAGTGAACAGGGTATGGATAAACTGTGATATATCCATATAATGGAAAGCTGCTCAGCAATAAAAAGGAAGTACTGATACACACTATAACATGAATGAACCTTGAAAACTTTACGCTGCAGGAAAAAAGCCAGACACACAAGAGTAAACAAGGCATCATTTCTTTTTATGAGATTCCAGAAGAGACTACTATCCTGTGGTATAAAAATCAGATCGGTGGTTGCCTGAGGGGAAGGGAGATTGGGAAGTGATGTAAGGGAACTCTCTGGGGTGATAAAAATGGTCTGTTTTGATATGCATTCGAAGTTAAGGATCTTAATATCTTAGCATTTAACTGTATGCAAATTAGATCTCAATTAAAGATTCCTCACAACTAGATTAGAACTAAGTGAAGAAAACTTTTAAATAGTGAAGAACACAGAAGAAGACCTGAACGAGTGAAAAGACGTACTAGGTTGTGGACAGGAAGATGCAATATTACAAGAAGTCAATTCTCCTTAATTTCTACATGTGACATGCTTCCAATAAAATGAGTAACAAGAAAAAATGTGGGACGGACCCAAACTCAGTAGCACATCCCCTGTCCAGAAGGAGGTGTGGAGGCTGGATGGAAGGCCCCCTACCCCCTACTCAAATCACTGCAGGGGGAGGCGGGCAGTGGGAGAAGGAATAGGGAGGAACTACATGCAGATGTGCTGCTGCCCTCGGCCTCCTGCGCAGGCCCCTCATGGCAGAGAAGCTGGACATTTCCCCTCTAAAGAAACTGAGCAAGCTGGCGAGCAGGAGCTGACAGCCCAAGCAGGCCTGGGACCCAGCAGAGAGAATCCATGTAGGCCAGCCCCGGCCTGCTCGCCACTCACAGCCCCAACATGCAGCCTTCTCACCTTCCCGGACTGCGGCCCACCTCACACCCCAGGGAGAGGAAATCCCACCCAGGCGTCCACTGAGGAATACTAGCAGACACCGAGAATCACCAGAAATTGGGGGAAACCAGCAACCTCCATTCATCCATCCAACAAATAGCTACTGATCAGCATGATGAGGTGCCCAGCTCTGCTCTCAGCCCCGGGAAACATCCACGAACAGGGCAGCTCCAAGCGGTGCCCTCACAGAGCAGAATTCCAATGGGAGCGGTCTACCCATGCTACAAAATACTGTGCGGCCATACAAAAGAATAAAGTCGTGACACATGCTATCATCTGGATGAGCCCTGAAAACATTACACTGAGTGAAATAAGCCAGACACAAAAGGCCACGTACTACATGATTCCATTTGTATGAAACATTCCAAATAGGTAAATGCATAGAGACAGAAAGCTGACTGGTGGGTGTCAGGGGCTGGGGGAGCGGAGAATGTTGACTGACTGCTTAGTGGAGATAAGGTTTCCTTTTGAGGTGATGGACATGTCTTGGAACTAGACAGAGGTGGTGGTCATGCAGCTCTGTGAATGTCCTACATGTGAGGAAATTACCTTTTTAAAGGGGTGAAGTTTACGGTATGTGAATTTTATCTTAATTTTTTAAGCCACAAAAAATAAACCACATTTCAAGATGATGCATTCACAGGCAAGCCAACGTAAAGGTGATTTGACTCAGAGACTGCACGGAGCCAGGCTGGAGTCTGGCTGCCCCAGCTTTTACTCCCCTCTAAAGCCAGTGCCGGCCTGTTAATATGGAGTGGGAGGAGGGGCAAGAAGCAAGCAGTGCCCAGGGTGTGAGGAGGCGAGGCAGGGCCGATGTCTTGCTCACTATAAATACACCTGGCCCCTAACCACAGTCGGAGCCTGACTGCCCAAACATGATACAGAGTGTGCTTCCAGGGCTGGGTATGATTTGCTTGAACACAACAGAAGTGTTCTGACCCTGCTACTTGTGATTCAAATTTCTGCAAATCCAATCCTATCCTCAATGACCCAAGGAGCTTTCATTTAAAAGAAATCCTTCAGTGAATACGTTTCACAGGATTATGGAACCAGGAAGTTAGCAGTTTTCAGTCACCAAAGGGCTAAAAAGTGGACTAGGCACCAAAGTGACTATTTCATCACCAAACACTGAAGATCTACCAGGGACCAGTAACTGGGGGAGAAAGAAAGATGAAAAAAAAAAAAAACAACAACAAAACAAAACAGTTCTTGACCTCAGTCCAGCGGCGGAGATGTTTAAACAAATGAGGCGATGACAGCTTCATGTCTTAGGTGTTACACATCTTGGCAGCAGCCACAAGCTCCACTTGGCAGGCTTTAGGGAGTGGGTGGCAGCCGGGCTAGTGGGTTCAGGAAGGTGAGCAGATAGTCTCTGAGAGGAGGAGGAGAAGGCTTCGGAGCAGAGGAAGCCTCCTGAGTCAAGCCTTACAGATGCAGGAGCCTGTCCGCCATTCTCACAGAGCAAGGAGGCACCATGAAAAGGGAGAAACTGGGAGGGCTAGAACAGAGATGTGGCAAGGAATTGTCAAAGAAGAGGAAGGCAGATGAGGAAGGCCACATGGGGGAGGGGCTGCAGGTGTGAGAGGAGTATGACCTATGTGTCCCTTGGCATATGGGCTAGAATGGTGACACCACCCACCAAGATGGGGAGCACAGGAGGAGAGGCCAGCTTGCGGGAGAAATGCCAGGTCCAGGTGGCCTTGAAGACTCATCCTTCCATTTTTTGTTTTTTTAAATCATTAAAGTATAGTTGGTATATTTGTCTCAGGTGTACAACATAGTGACTCAACATTTATACCCTGATGTGATCACCATGATGAGTCTAGTATCTGTCACCATGCCGTAAAACTGCTAAAATAAAACATAGGCAGTGAACTCTTTGACACAGGTCATTAGTGATGTCTTTTAGGATATGTCTCTTCAGACAAGGGAAATAAAAGTAAAAATAAACAAATGGGACTATATCCAACTAAAAAGTTTTCGTGCAGAAAAACCATCAACGAAACAAAGAGACAACCTACTGAATGGGAGAAATTTGCCAATAATACACCTGATAAGGTATTAATATCTAAAATATATAAGGAACTCATACGATTCAACCGCCCCCCCCCCCAAAAAAAAAATCCGATTAAAAAATGGGCAGAGGACCTGAATAGACATTTCTCCAAAGAGGACACAGAGATGGCTAACAGACATGAAAAGCTGCTCAATGTCACTAATCATCACAGAAACGCAAATTAAAATTACAATGAGATATCGCCTCACACCGGTCAGAATGGCTATCATCAGTAAATCAAAGAAATGTTGGCAAAGATGTGGAGACAAGGGAACCCTCCTACACTGTTGGGGTTGCAAATTGGTGCAACCTCTATGGAAAACAGTCAGGAGGTTCCTCAGAAAACTAGAAATAGAACTACCTTATGACCCAGCCATTCCACTTCTGGATATTTGGCCAAAGAAAATGAAAACGCTAATTTGAAAAGATGTATGTAACCCTACGTTCAGTGCATTATTTATAATAGGACTCATCCTTCTGACCCCTCTACTGCATTTGACACCTTCCTTGAAACACTCTGTCCTGAATCTCCATGACATTTTCCTCCTCAGGCTCTTGTCCTCTCTCGCTTCTCATTCTCCTTCACTGATCGTACTGTCTACCTCTTCCCATTTTGGTGTTCCCCAGAGAGCTATTGTTCATCTTCACCCACTCTCCTGGAGAGATTCCACCTGTTCACATGATTTCAGCTCTTAATGCCCCCTCGCAAATCTAAATCCCCAACTCGAAGTGGCTCTGAGCTCTGGACTGAGGGCTTCCTGCCAGACACCTCCCTCTACCTAATCGATCAGACCTAGATTTGTTGAAATGCTTCAGTGTTTACAGCCAACTCTCCCCACCCTTGGCTTCCCCATTTCTGAATCACCTCTTGCTTGGCTGTTCTGTATCATTAAGATGTCTCCAGGACGGCTTCTGAGTGACACATAGCTTCCAAAGCATTACATTTTTAATTGAAGTTTTTATTGAGGTAATTATAGGTCCACATACCGTTGTAAGAATACAAAGTGATCCCCTATACAATACAGGAAGATGAAGAGGAAGGGCAGGGAGTAGAGATTTGAAGGAGATGGAATATTAGCTTAAAAGGGAGGCAGGGGCAGGAGAGATGTTGTAGGATGAAGGAAAACTTGAGCGTGTTCTCAGGTGGATGGAAGAATCAAGGAAAGGAAAAAG
Organism: Pteropus alecto; assembly: GCF_000325575.1. Taxonomy (NCBI): domain Eukaryota; kingdom Metazoa; phylum Chordata; class Mammalia; order Chiroptera; family Pteropodidae; genus Pteropus; species Pteropus alecto. Next base: position 161,519 of record NW_006430739.1, on the reverse strand, counting down.
GTGACAAATGAAAAACACGGAGAAGCGATGATCTGATTAATAAGGTCCATGCTCCAGTAGCCAGATGGGGATGGTAAGATACATTTATAACGGGAACAAATATGCCATAAATTATCTGGAAATAACTCAAACAAGGAAAGCGAAGCACCCACTGTGAGGCAAGGCAGGGCTAGAGCTCTTTGCACCGGGCACTCACTCAAGAACGTGATCCAATAAGCGCATGAAAGATGCTCAACTTCATTGGTCACTAGGGAAATGCAAATCAAACCCACAATACTAGTTCACACCCATTAGGGTTTAAAAAAAAAAAAACAGAAAATAAGTATCGGTGAGAATGTAGAGAAACTGGACTCCTCCTATACAGCTAGTGGGATTGTAAAATGATGCAGCTTTGTAAAACAGCTCGACAGTTCCTTAAAAAGTTAAACACAGTGTTACCCTATGACCTAGCAATTCCGCCCAAGAGAATTGAAGACATAAGTCCACACAAATGGTCATAGCAGCGTTATTCATAGTACCCAAAAAAGTAGAAAAAAGCCAAATGTCTATTGACTGATGAATAAATGTATTAGACCCATACGATGGAATCGTATTTGGCCATAAAAAGGCAATGAAGTATTGATACACACTACAACATGGATGAACCTTGAAAACATTTTGGTAGGTGAAAGATGCCAGATCCAAAAGGCCATATATGGTATGATTCCATTCATATGCAAAGCGATTAAGTTGTTCCTGCGGGGTGGGGGGATGCATCAAAAGGGACTGCTGAAGGGACATTTTGGGAGCGATAAAAATGTCCCAAAATTCGATAGTGGTGATGATTGTTCAACTCTGAATATGCTAAAAAAAAAACACTGGATTGTACGCTTTAGGTGAACTGTACGATGTGTGAACATGGAACTTTTTGACATGTGGGACGGGAAGGGAAATGAACCTGCTACAAAGGCTTCTGCAGTTCAGAGGCGGCAGATGTAAAGGTCATATCTGTGACCATGGGCAAGTCCCTTTATGACTTTCTGCCTTTTTCTCCCTCTAGAGTGAAGATTGGGGCCCTCCAAGCAACCTACCTTCACTCTCGAGAGCCCTCCTTTTCTGAGGTGTAGCCCCTTTCCTTGAGGCCATCCTCTCCTGACTTCCAGCACATTCTCTCCTAGTCATGCAATGAAGTGAGATTGCGTGGCACTGGCCGGGTTCACTCTCTCTACCCCATGTCATCCTGGCCTATGCTAGCATCTGTGACCTGGATATACTCCAGATCTTGTCCTCGACCCCTTTAGCTGCTTCCTCGTCTCTAATCTCCTTCGCTCACCTCACTTGGAAATCTCACTCTCTTGCCTCGGCCCTATCTTCCCAATCCTGGCCAGACCTCCTGCCCCAGCAGACCTGCAGAGCCGGCCAGGCAGCCCTTTCATCTCTTCCTGTCCTCCTTGGGACCTTCAACTGATGCCCCCTCCTTTCCCACGTGGCACAGTCCCAGCTCAGTCACGGCAGACTCAAGCCAGCACCAGCAATCCCTGTCACAACATTCTGCCCTCTCCCCCTACCAACCCCTTACTTTGAGAGAAGAACCCACTCTCTAGCCACACTAAACAGAGCTCCTTGAAGCAAGGCCAGTGTCTGAGTCATCTCTGTTGGCCCAGCACCAAGCGGGGTGCCTGGCACACAAGCAGCACTTAATCAAGGCCTCCTGGAGGAAACTGACTATGCCAAGCGATTCCGCCACTGGCCTTGCTGCATTCTGGGGTGATGCCACGTTGCAGCAGCAGGCAGGTCTCACATCCCTGTGCAGACTGGCATTGGCACAACTGCCAACTCAGAGTGTGTGACTCAAGCCAGGCCCTCGGGTACATTGGCAATCCACATTTCCTTAATCGGCTCCCTTTGTTCCCTGGCATTACTCCTTCCAGCTTGAACTCTCTAGCCAGATCCTAGCAATCTCAGCACAAGACTGTATCTCCCTGACCACAGAGAGGACTGATGCCATCAGGTAGCAAGGCCGTGCTCCCTCAGCCATCCCATGTGCAAATGTGATGATGACAGTAACAACAGTTGACATGCATCTAACACTGACTAAGGTTCAGAACGACTCCTCCCAGGTAGCCTGTAATTAGGTACCATTCTCTTCGGCCAATTTTTATGTACAAAGATATTTATCAAAATGTAATTTATAATGGCAAAGACCTGGAGCCCACCTCAATATCCATCAAAAATCATATTCTTAATAATTTTAATTATGTAAGAAAATACAATATAAGGTTACATACTTAAACAGGATAAAGATATGTATCAATTTGTCTTTCTAGTAATTTGGACCAATCTTCCAATTAAAAGCAACTAAAATGGTTGATTTTCAAAACATTCCGTTAAAAGCACTGAAGAACTGACAAGATAGTATAAAACCGACCATAAAAAAACACAAACGAACACACACCTAAGAGGTGGCGGGAAGTTAAGAGATGTAGGAGTCCATGGCCCCGAAGGCATTTGCCAAGCTGGACAAACTTGACCTTTGGTTCCAAGGCGGGCAAAGGGACTGAAGTTTGGGCCCATGAACTCTTAAACTGAGGACTGTAATTGAAAAGTTCTCACATTAAACCAGGACTCCTAAGGACTACACTCTGGGGTAAGAGTGACTCAGAAACAAACTTGCCCTTTCTCAATTTGACCTCCAGAGGATGGCAAGGAAGGCTGCTTGGTGCTGGGGAAACAAGGAGAAAAGTTGGGAACTTGTTTTAGGTGATCCAAGGCTAGTAACATCCAAAGCAGCTGACAAAAATCAAACACAAATCTTCTCTAGAAGAAACCACATTTCTCCTAGACTTCAAAGCCTTATCTATATATTTTAAGGACGATCAACAGTACACAGCCAGAAATAACCAAGGCACGAGAAAATGAATGAGAACCACAGAAAAAGAGAAAAATAAGCCAAGACCTGATCAGGCAATTCAAAAAAAAAGAAATCAAATTGGACAATAAACGTATGGAAAGGAGCCGAACCTCATCAGTAACGAGAGATGCAAATGAAACCATAATAATATCAAATCACACACCCACCAACAGCTAAAATGATACTAAAGTCTGACAATACCAAGTGTTGGTGAGGCTTTGACACAACGGAAACTTTTATACATCGCTGACAGGAATATAAACTGCTATGACCACTTTGGACTACAGTATGGCATCACCTGGTAAGATTGAAGCTACAAATACCATGTAATCCAGAAACTCTAGTCCTAGGTAGAATCTTAGAACGGCAATTTTTAAGCTTTTTTGCATTAGGACTCTATACATTCAAAAATTGAGAATCTCAAAGACCTTTTGTTATATGTGTTATAACCACTGATATTTATCACATTAGAAATTAAAACTGGGAAATTTTTAAAACATGACAGAAGCACATCTTTCATGTTACACATCACATCAACTCTGGAAAACACTGTACATTCACGAGAAGAATGAAAAAGGCAATTAATATCTTAGTGTTACTATGAAAACAGTTGAACCTCGTGGAGCCCCTGAAAATGTCTCAAGGGCCCTTCAAGGGTCCCCAGAGCGCAACTTAAGAACCCAGTGCCCTAGAAAAACTTGTGCACATCTGCATAATAGTCATGGCGGCACTGCTTGAAAGTCGAAAATTGGAAACTAGCCAAATGTCCATCAATAAGAGAATGGCTTAAGAAACAAACTTGTGGTACGTCCAAACCGTGGAATAACACATAGCAAGGAAAATGAATGAACCACAAATACGAGAGATCATTAGCAACCTTGCAAGGAAAAGACAAAACACGAAAGCCTGTATACAGTGTAACTCCATTTCTACAAAGTTAAGACAGGCCAAACTAAACTATATTATTTAGGGTCACATACGTAGGTGGTAGAAATATGAAGCAAGAAATTGACTACATGGAAATCAAGCTAGTGGTCACCTCTTGGGGCGAGGAGCTGAGATCAGGAGGGCCAGAGATCCACTCAGGTGCTGTCAACATTCTATTTCTCGATCTGATTGATGACATAGATTTTTCACCTTACACTTATTCATTAAAGGCCTTGCACACTTTTCTGTATATTTCACAATAAAGGGGAAAGCTATATATACAGTGCTATATCAATAATGTCCAACTATATATTTCTGTAGAGAAAAAAGAATTGAAATACTGTATTTTGATGTTAACAGTGGTTAATCCTGGGTTATGGGGTTTGCATTTTCTCTACTTTTCTACATTTTCCAACTTTCCTACAAAGAGCACATATAAGTCTTGTAACCATGTAAACACCTGGTATTGCCAGACTTTACTATAATTTTCAGCCTACTGGAGGGTATGCGATTTTATATTACATTTTAATTTGCATCTCTCCAATTACTGATGAGGTTGAGCATCTTTTCATATGTTTGTTGTCCAATTTGATTTCTTCTTGTATGAACTGCCTGGTCAAGTCTTTGGCTCACTTTTCTGTTTATTCTTTTCCACGGGTTCTCAGAAGATCATAAAACATATTGAAGACGAGGTCCCCATTTAAGATTGAAACTAATGAGGATCAACACAAGACAGATGGGATGAGCCATCTGTGGAAATCCACGCAGAAGACAACTATCTGAAGAGATTGGTGATGTGCCGATCTAACTAGGACAAGCTTGAAGCTCACCAAGGAGCCTAGCTGTGCTCCTGGAGTTGGCTGGAGCTGCTCCCAATCCACAAAGATGGAGTGATCTGATTTACTCCAACATGTCTATCTTGAAGCAACGTGAGGATGACAGAAAACTTTAGTGACTCATGAGGAATACTGAAAATGGAGAGCGGAATTCCAAAAAAAAAAAAAAACCCACCGAAGTGCTTCTATAATAGTGGGTCTCAACCCAGGGCAGTTCTGACCCAGGGGACATTCGACAATATCTAGACTCATTTTGGGTTGGCAGGACTTGGGAAGGGGTGTTATTGGCATCTAGCAGGTAAAAGCCAGGGATGCTGCTAAATATCCTACAATGCACAGGACAGTCCCCTCCCAACAAATTATCCCACCCAAAATGTCAACAGTGCCATGGTTGAGAAATTCTTCTACAGCCTCTATCCAGGAAAGAAAAAAAGTGCTCGACTCTCGTTGACCCTTCTCTAAGTAGAAATAGTTGGAGGTGGAGAAAGGCAAATCCTTGGGCTGCCCTACTTTGATGGGGTTACCCAAAGCCCCTGAGATCCACGTTCTGCAAGTGCCCCCAATGCAGCTGTGTGCAGGGCACTGTGCTCGCCGGAGAAGATCTTACCCCTCCCACCAGAAAAAGTGTGTGCAAATAAGGCCAGGTGAAGCTCACAGAACATCAGTACTAGAAGGACCAGCTAGTCCATCCCCCTAACTGGAGAGAAAACCTGACAGCTGATGACAGCAGTGTGGCATCGAGAGAAGAGGTGGATGTGGAGCTATCGACCAGTACAATAACAAATATGCATAATGGTGATTATTTCATAACGAACCAGAAAAGTCAGAGAAGTATGCATCAAAACAGAGCTACAGCAGTTAACACCTCCACGGATAAGGCAGCATTTCACGTGAGCCTTGCAATCTCAGTGGATTGGTGTGCCGCTTTTAAACTGTGGCTAAAAAGTCTTTGAAACGCTCCTATTGTGAGGTGGGATATATGTTCTCAACTTGAATCTAGACTATTCTCAAGTGACTCAGTCTATAGAATAAAGTGAAAGTAATGCTGCATGACTTCTGAGGCTAGGTCACAGAAGGCCCACAGAACTGAAAGCAGGTGTTCAAAGATGTACACGAATGTTCATAGAAGCACTGTGCTCAAAGAGTAGGAGTGGCCCAAATGTCCATCAGCTGATAAATAGATAAGCGAAGTGTGAGATATATCCATACAAAAGAATATTCAATCTTAGGAAAGAATGAAGCGCAGATCCATGCTATGACACGGATGAACCTTGAAAACGTCATACTAACCGAAAGAAGCCAGACACGAAAGGCCACATATCGTATGTTTCCATTTACATGGTCTAGAATGGGTAAATCCATAGAGAAAGAAAGCAGATTAGTGGTTGTGAGGGGCTGAGTGAGGGGCAGGAAGCGACTGCTTCATGGGTATGGGGTTTCTGTTTGGGGTGAAGAAAATGTTCTGGAATTAGACAGAAGTGATGGCTGTACAACGCTGTGAACATACTTAATGCCAATGAACTGCCATAAAATGGTTCGGGTGGTATACTGTTTTTTACAATTTTTTAATTAAAAAAAAAAAAAAAAAAGCCATGACGTTTCCCCATAGCATGCTGGAATACTCACGCTTAGAGCCCTAAGGGGCCATGTAGAAGTTCAAATACCATGCTGTAAGGAAGCCCAAACCACAGGGAGAGGCCCTGTGTCAATAGCCACAGGTGAGCCCATCCTTTAAGAGATGTGGGTGAAGAAGCCTCCCAGTGATCCTCGCCCCCAGCCACTTGAGTCTTCCTAGCCGAGGCTCCAGATGTGGAGATGAGATGAGCTGCCCCTGTTGTCTTCTTCTGAATTCTCAACCTACAGAATCTAGGAGCATAATTAAACCAGTGTTTTACGCTAAGTTTACCGTGGTTGGTCATGCAGCAATAGATGACGGGAACAACTTTCAACATAGGGAGAATGGGGGTGAGGGTCTTCAGGCAGACAGCGTTGCGGCCACAATGAATTCTGGTGCCTTTTATGACACTTGGGGCAGTTACTATATATAGTCCAGGTCCGTCTGGACTGTAAGCTACTTGAGGGCAGGTGCAAGGTTTATTCTGTTCTGCCCATAGTGCCCCACAGTGTTCCTGGCTCAATAACTGCTCATTCATGTATTAGCAGACACACACTGGGCCTACTGACGAGGACAGGCCACATCGATGACTTCCTTTGCCTCGACTCCCAATGGGTTCAGACCATAGGTTCTCTTAGTGTCTCGGAGGCTTTTTCACAGCACCCCAGACCCAAAGAAATACCTAACGGTCCATTTATTTAGTTCCAACCAATTTAATGGCACTCTGCAGGGTGTCTGACGTTGCTGCATTGTCCTCGAAAATTAAAAATGTCTGTGGCACCACCATGAGTTTGTTGCCACTGTGAGTTCCTGCAGTGCTCCAGGGCGCCTGGGTGCACAGTTTGAGACCCACAGGCTTAGTCACTGAAAGGCAAAGCAAGACTCACAGCGTTTATTCTCCTGGTGCCCACCCTCCGGGCTGCTGCAGCTCCCCCGCCCTCTCCCACAGCCCTAGCTACTCTGTATTCCAGGACCCCTCCCTCCTCTTACCCCTTGAAGCCCAGGGTAGTAAATACCCAAGTTGCTTCATCACCCAAGGGGCTTTGCACTCTTTTTTGGTTTCCCTATATCTTGTAAATAGCCCTTTGATTAGATGTTCAATTACTGTGCTTGAGCGTGCCATCTGTTTCCTGCCCAGCCCCTCACTGTGCCAGGTATTGTTCTAGACACTGGTAAAGCAGACAAAAAAAATAAAAAAGGTGTCTGCCCTCATGGAGCCCAAAGTCAAGTGGTGGAGACAGAAGCAGGTGGACAGATGATAACAGCGGATAAGGGCAGGCTAGAGACAGGAGGGTACTTGGGTTACAATTTCAGGTGGGTACTCAGGGATGGCCCCTCCAAGGTGGGAGCATTTGGGAAGTGAGGGCGAGGACACACACCTATCTGGGGGAAGAACTTCTAGCCAAAGGGGAGGGCAAACACAAAGGTCCCAAGGTGGAGGCATGCTTAGCACCTTGGAACACCTGGCAAGCCAGGCCTGGGCAGGGCTGGAAGCAAAGATCTGAGCAGAGGGACCCGATGTGATTTAGGTCTCTAAAAGATCGCCTGGCTGCAGTGTGGAGAGTAGACTGTAGGGGCAGGAGTGGACTCTGAGACCCTCGCTGGGAGTACACTGACCAGAGCCTCAGTGAGAGGGGATGGTGGTTCAGCCAAGGGAGGTAGCCAGAGAGAAACTGAAGTGAGAGTCTGGATAATTCTGAGGGTGCTCATGTGCTGTCTGGTGATAGGTCATATGTAGGGCATGAGGAAAAGCAAGCCCTGGAGGAGAGACCAGAGCCACCAGCAGGATGGTGCTGCCAGTGACCCAGACGGAACAGGCTTAGAGGGAGGGAGCAGAAGCTCAGGTTTGTACACGGTCCTTTGGAGATACCTATTAGCAGGGGTGACATTCAAAATAATTTAACATGCTGCGCAGGGCAAGAACCCTTTGGTTGCTGGATTATAGGGAGGTTTGAGCATAGGGGGAGGGGAGGGCCAGGATTCAGTTGGTGGGTGGGGAGAACTGAACCTGAAGGATTCCAATAACCTACCTACCAGCAGGGCATCAGACAACCACGTGGAGCTGCTGAACGCAGGTGCCTGTAGGTCGAGAGAGCAGGGCTGGGGATAGAAAC
>NW_006430739.1:152167-153055 GCF_000325575.1 Pteropus alecto | reverse complement strand
AAGCTGAGGCACCACCACCAGCCGAAGTCGGGGGCGGGGAGGAAGAAAGGCAGGAACAAAGGCAAAGAACTAGCAAAGTGGGGCATCCCAGAAACCAAGGGAAGAAAGTGTGATCGGAGGTGTCAGATGACCTGATTTAGCAACAGGGAAGACATCACAGACCTTGGCCAGGCCAGGCGCAGTTTCAGGGGACAGGTAGGAAACCAGGTGTTGGAAAGGAATTAATGGGAACCCCAAACAACTCCACGTGGTATACCGGATTTGACAAATACAAGATGAAAACATGGTTTCTGTTGGTTTCTTTTTAGGCAGCACTTTGGATTCTTGCCTTTTTTTGATCCAGATGACCGAGCCAAAGGAACGAGCAGTGAAAAAGGGATCGCTCCTGCACAAGAACACAGAACTCTGCAGGAAGCCAAAGGCATATGAAGGCAACTCACAGTTGCTCCTGGGGCAGTTCTTCCTCCTAAGCTCGTTCGGACTCGTTCGGACTAATTTGCCGGGCACTTTGGTTCTGGCCAAGCAAACGCTCTTGTGGACATCGGCCCCTGGATTCTCATTACAACTAAGGAAGCGGGTGACCTCTTTCGCATGCTCCTCCCCTCTAAGGACCGTAACTTTGCTAATACCTTGACCACACACAGCCTGTCTGCATTAGCAATTAATTGGCTACTGGCACAATTCTGTGAGGCCCACAAAGCAGAGATCAGATAAGGCCACTGTTGCCAGCAAATGGTGGGGCCGCACTGGAATGCAGGCCCTGTGTTAAATTCCTTCATCCCAGGCTAGCTGAAGCAGCAATAAAAATAAAAAGAAGAATGTCAAAATGAGCCCCGTCTGTGCCTTGGCACTATTTTGGTGGTAATGAGTTCTGCACTAACAATGCTT
>NW_006430739.1:151925-152145 GCF_000325575.1 Pteropus alecto | reverse complement strand
ACCCCAAAAAGAATAATCCCAAATAGAACCACCTCACGATGCCAGCCAGATGTGGAGCCTCTCCTTTAAACAGATGTTCATTGAGCAGGGGTAGTCCTCTCTGTGGGAGTCAACTCTAGCAATCTTCAACTCCAGTTTAAGTGTTTTTGTTTTAAAGCTGCAGAACCCTCTGACAGCTCATGAAAAGCCCTAGTTATAAAACTAATAAAAATAGCTCAAA
>NW_006430739.1:146608-151898 GCF_000325575.1 Pteropus alecto | reverse complement strand
CCTGCTCTGGCCCTCTCCCCCGACCCACCTCGGGAGAGAGGTCACCTGGCAGCACACTCCTCAGCACGGGCAGGCGTGTCCTGGACAAATGAGAGACCCTCTGTCTGCTGGCCCCAGATGGCACCGTGCTTCAGGTGCAGCCATTAGGACTGCGGAGAGGATGGAAAAGGCCTCTTGGGAGACAGATGGTGGCCCCCGTTGCAGGAGGCCTACAGAATGGGGTGCATGCTGAAGCAGGCACAGGCTCTGAACTCCTTGGGAAGTAGTTTTAAATCAAATCCAAGCTAAAGAAATCCAGCTGCCTTCCAGGGCCCTCTGAGGTGCTTCTAAAGTGGTCACTGTGGCACCAAGACCATCATTGCCATCCAATTTTCTGCACATTCTAAAATCTTGAACTCAGCATGTTGGGGGTTGATTTAAAATGGCAAAGTCGAAACGACATAAACATCACAAGCTAGTTTTTTGCAAAGAAAGGACACTAACATCTACCCCTCCGCTTCTCTACTATTTTCCTCTTGCTGCTATAAAAAAATTAAAACACACTTAGTAGCTTAAAACAACACATTTTTATCTTACGGTTTTGAAGGCCACAAAGAAGTCCAACACGGTCTCACTGGACTAAAAGTCATGGCGTGGGCAGGGCTGTGTTCCTTTTGGAAGCTCTAGGAGAATGTTCCCTTGCCTTTTCCAGCTTCTAGAGGCTGTGTGTCCCTTCCTTGGCTCGAGGCTTCTTCCATCTTCAGAGCCAGCAAAGGGCAGTCGAATCTTTCTCACGTGGCACCGCTCTGATCCTAACTCCGCTACTTCCCTCTTCCATATTTAAAGGATCCTAGTCCTTTAACTGGCCAGGATAACCCGGGAGAATCATTTTAAGGCCAGCTGATGAGCTACCTTCATTGCACCTGCTACCCTAATTCCCCTTTAGCATGTAACCTAACAGTCGCAGGTACCAGAGATGAGGGCGTGGACATCTCTGGGGGCCATTATTATTATTCCCACCTGCCTCCACGTGAAACACCTATGTGCATGAAAGATTTTCTCTTTTCTGTTACGTGTTTAGGATGACTTTAAGCTTTTACATTCCAACCAAGATCGGCCAGGCCATGGACCTGTGACCAAGCCTCAGGGAGGGCCAAGTTCAGGTTGGGGGACAGGAACCCCTGCAGCCAGGCCTCCCCGAGCATGCCAAGGGCAGCAGAGGAATACGTGCCAGTATGAATGCCACGGATAGAGCAGGAGTGGGCACGCAGCAGAGAAAGCACCAACAGCAGATGGGGGAAGAACCCAGAACAGGAAAGTCAGCGCACCTGGAAGGTATGTTTCCTGAACTCACAAGAACCAAACCCAGCTCCTCCCCACACGACCCTCTGAGCAGCCAAACAGCCTCGTTGTCGTCATCTCCACTGGAAGCAGCTAAGCATTTTATCTGCTAAGCATTTTATCATTTAATACTGGCACTGACTCTTGGGTGATTTCTGTGTTGTTGTGTTTCCACAAACACAAGTTTTAGTTACCTGGTGTCCAAAATGATAGAGGGGATGGGGATGTGACCTGTGACAGTGAGGAAGGGGCCAAAATAGGTGATGTTAAAAAGCAAACAGTCCCCAGACCCTGTCAGCCCAATGCAATAGCTGTCAGGGGTGAATGGTGACTGAGCCATCCGGGAAAGCCCCCTACACACACACCCAGGATGCACCAATCCAGGGACCATTTCTGAACTCAGGCAAGCAGGGTTAAGCAGCTCTGGGTCAACCCTGCAGGTGGCCCTGTGGCCCATCTGGCTCTGCCTGGATCACAGCCTGGCATCTTGGCGCCATCAGCACTTGGGGAGCACTCTGCTCTCTCACCACTGCCCAACCAAGTCCAAGGGCCCCCTGAAGACCAATCCAAACTCAGGTGTTACATGCTGCTGCCTCCTTCATTTGCTTGGACTTGGATTTTTTTTAAAAATGGAGATATAATTCATATACTATACAAGTCACCCTTTTGAAATCTATAATTCGGTGCTTTAGTACATTCATAAGGTAGTGCAACCATTGCCTCTATTCTGTTCCAAAACCTTTTCATCACCTCATAAGGAAACCCCATACCTATGAAGCAGTCACTCCCCTTCCCCCCAGCCCCTGGCAACCACTAATTTACTTTGTCTCTATGGATTTGCCAAATCTGGACATTTCATAAAAATGGGATCATACAGTATATGGACTTTCGTGTCTGGCTTCTTTCACTTAGCATAATGTTTTCAAGACTGGCACTGTGTTATTTTTAAAATGTGGCTTGGACTGTCTCAGATAATGTGAATAATTACTAACAGGGCTCACTTGGAGCCGGGTCCTCTGCTTAGCATTTTATCATTTAACATTAATAACCCCACGAGGTGGATGGTGTGGTTAGGCCCATGTTATAGATGAGGAAACCAAGGCACCAAGCAGTTAAGTGACTTGCCATGGGTTGCGGTAGTGCTGGGCAGGCTTCCTCCAAAGCCTGCACCCTCCGTCAGCTGGGCTACCTCTTTTTAAGGGAGCAGGCACTCTCATAACACATATTCCCGGTCACTTCTCTCACATGTCTATGACCTGCCTCAGCCCTGGAAGGAACTGCATTCATGCCCCCAGCTTTGGTTATTTAGATAAACCTGTGTTCAAGTCCTAAACCTCTCTGGACCACACGTTTTTCATCTGATATGGGTTACCACTCAGTTATTTTCAAAGCTGTAGGCAAATGGCTATTATAGACCACAGGAGACGAGACGGGTCACTGTGCTAACATTTCAGGGCAGTTACGAGGGGGCAATGCATGTAAGGCAATGAGGGCCCAGCGCGTGGAAGACTGGGAAATGGAGCCCTTGTTATAATCACCACCCACCAGTGCCACTGAGCTGCTAATCCCCACTGCTCAGAAGAACAGTTTCCCATTTCTGTAGATGCATACAAGTGACATACTGGGCCTCAGAGGAGTTTTCAGAACTCGTAAAATACACAGTGGACTGAAAACCCATCTGTAACTAGAACAGGGATGACTTGTTAACCACCCTTTTAAACTCCTGAGAGCCTAAAGCCTGTGTCAACTTGCCAGTGTCTGGAGGGATTTCACAAATCATGTTTTAAGGTTGTGTGCCCTTTCTGAGGCCTGCTGGGCTTTCATAGTCTCATCTCACTGCTGAAGACCAGGACTAAAATAAAGTGGCTCCTGGGAAGGCCCACTCCATCTACCACTTCCAGGCTCCAGGAGAGCCAGCAGGTGCCTAACTGAACACCTGTTTTGTGTTTGTTAATTTCGACACAGCTGCTCTGAAACTGCAGTCATCCCCAAGACAAATGCAAAACCCGTATCTGTCATCGTATTTTGCACAAAAGATCCAGAAAAATGGGTCCCTACCTCGAAGCAAAAGTTTCTTTCGGTTCAGCTTTCTGAATTAAAATAACAAAAGTCACTGGGTAGCAGCCTTATCTGGATGAGATCTTGGCTCTCTTCTGAGCTATGTGACCAGGAGCCCCTCATCTGGAAGGTGGGGATAATACTTAGCCAGCAAAATTGTTGGGATAATTAAAAACAATAAATGTGAAGTGCCTACTACAGAGCAAGCACTCAGGAGATAGCAGCTGCTGATAGGGCTGCAAATCTGAGAGTGATACACACTTGGTCCCAAGACACCTTTCTGAGTTGTTAGACATTATAGGGATGAGTAAACTTACTCAGGTTCAGGGAACTTTCCCAAGGCCCCTCCGCCAGTCAGAGGTAAGAAGAGGATGACCTCCAGGCATAAAGGCATGTGCCTAGCACCCAATAGCAAGGACTGTGGAATCAGAGAAGCTCGGGATCAAATCTTAGCTTTGCCACCTGAGGTGAGTTACTTCACCTCTGTACCTCCATTTACTTATCTGTAAAATGGTTGTACCGGTTCATTTTCCTCCACCTCCTAAATCACCTAGTGTAACACGTGATGGTGAAAAACTGAGACCTGAGCATTTGTATTCTTCACCTTCTCAACGTCCATACCACATCGAAGACTTTCAGGAGACAGCCTTGAAGGGAGTATCATTTTCTAACTTTTTTGTGCTTCCATATTCAAATCTTCCGCATCATTAGATGGAAGTCAATTAAACGATTATACTTTTCCTCACAAATGCACCTTACACAAAATTAAAATTTTAACCTCAAAGGGACAAAAAAACCCAGAAAATTCAACCCTTTAACTTGATTTTTCTCCAGAGCACTAACAATATATAGATTGCCATGTTTGCACTTGTTTTCTACCCCCACCAGGATGTCAGCTCAGTTCTGTTCACTGCTGCACCAGCAATGTCTAGAACAGAGCCTGGCACCTTTGTAGAATGTTCTACCAACTCCAGGACGGCTGCCACATGCAAAATATTTCTGGATATTTTGCAAAACTGCCTTGGCTAGCACTGTCCACTGTTTTCCAGTGTTCCTTACATGTAACATAAATCTCACTAGGACTCTACTAGGACAAAGTTTTGGTTTTGCTGAGCTCATTTGTTTGTCATTAGCTGAATTTGCCTTTGTTGTCAGGAAGCTCTGAGCACAATTCTGTGCTCGATTGGAGTGTTTTCTGATATGGACATGGGATATAAATAAGTGCAAGAAGATTCTGCTGGTACACATCGAGACCCTATTTTTAACCAGACTGCATTTATTCTAAGAAGATGCTTCTCAAACTTGAATACGAATTACCCCTAGAACTCGTTAAAATGCAGAATCTGACTCAGGTCAGGGGCGGGACCGGGATGCTGCACTCCTAAGGAGTCTCAGGTGATGCCATGGCGGGGGTTCTGCACCACACTTAGAGTAGCCAGGATCTAAGAAACTTGCTCCCTTGATCCGGCAGAATCTCTCTCCCCTCCTCCTTGGCAAAATATCACCAATGCCTCGAAAACTGGGAGGGCACCAGAAGTACCTGCGGAGCACCTACACATCGCCGCCCCACGCCGAGATCCTGACAAAGGGGGTACGAAAGCATCTAGGAAGCTCCCCAGATGCTTCTGTCGCAGGTGGCCTCGAGATACATTTTGAGAAGCCCCGCTCAAGAGAATGAGTGCTCTCTTCAAGGTTTTCCCAAAGGCAGTCTCCTGGGGACAGCTGCTGTCACCGGTGGGGCACCTTGTTCAGGCTTTTAAGGGGGTACTATCCCGCTCTTTCCAGCCCTGCACCAGGAGGGGTCCCGGTCCCTCCTCTGCAGCCACGTGGACCGCGGCAGGGTCGGCCCCCGCGGACTCCAGGCTCGCACCCCCGCCCCACCGACAGCCAGCTGTCTCCGTCCCCGTGGGGC
>NW_006430739.1:130342-146004 GCF_000325575.1 Pteropus alecto | reverse complement strand
CAGCGGGGGCTGGGCCTACAGGCACCCAGAGTGTGGAGCAGTCGGGGTTGGGTCCCGCTGCAGCTCGCGCGGTCTTCAGGCCCCTTCCCACCCGGGTCCTAGAGGTGGGCTCTGCGGACCCGGAGCAGTGACTCAACAGTGGCGAGGAAGCCAGAGGCGCCGGCGGCGAGAATGTGTGGTGATTTCCACCCGGTGCGCCAGACTCCGTCTGGGCGGTAGCAGGACCCGAGGCAGGGCACACGCCAGGTGCACTCTGCCAGCAAAGTGACCCTTGGACGGAGCTCTTCCCCTTCTAACTGGTGTTATCCCTGTAAAAGTCTCTTCCCTAGGGGCCCCTCCAGCCGCGGCTCAGGAACCCGCGCTCTTGTCCCAGTTGCCATGGCTGAGCTTGCTTTTCAGAACCGCTGGCTGCCCGCCCACTCGCCGATCACTGCAGGAAGCTGTAGTGGAACCCCGTGCAGAGATTAAAGAAAAGGGCCATTTTCGAGTCTGGCCACGGTTCGCAAACAGCGGCAGGTCTCGATGAAACGAACCTGAGGCCTGGGGCGACGCGGCAGGCGAGAGCGAGCGGGGGCGGGGGTGGGCGGCCTAACCCCGAGTGCTGCCGCGGGCCCAGGGAACAAGGGGGGAGGGCCAGGGTCAGCTCTCCCGAAGCTTTGATGAATACGCTGAAAGCGCAAATTCACATCCGCAGAGTCGATCTGTAAACATGCTCATTGAACGACAAACGCGCTGCAGTCCTTTCCCATGAATCCCCGCAAGCGGGGTCCATGTCTCGGACCCCGCGAAATCAAATTCCGACACTGCGCTGAACAGCAAAATGCCCTCTGCAGCCTTTGACGTGAACGCCTTCAAGAAGGGCTCCAAGCCGCAGGCAGCGTTCGAGGACAAAGAAAGCGCCACTGCTCTCCCGAGTGGCAGAGCGGCATCGCGGACCCTGTCCCTGCCATTATTGGATACGGGCTGCCCTTTGCTACATCCACCTTAGAGGGCAGCTACTACCACCTCCCCCCAGTGTCCTTTCGGCAGGTGGCCTGTGACCCCCACCAGGCTAGCCTCTCCAGAGACCCCCCCCCACTGGCTTCCACCAACCCCTGAGCCATAATGGGGGGGGGTTCCCCGAGTTGGAGCCTGTGACTTCCATCCATTGCTCTGAATCCTGGGGCTGGAGAAACAAAACATAAGTGAATGCCTTTTGGATTTTCAAGGCTGTGCTTATTCTGTGACACGAGACAGGAAATTAACAGAAATAGCTAGTAGTTACTGAACACAGCCCTACATACATGGCATATTGCAGGCATTTTATCCTTGTTTTTGATTCCTCACAACTTCATGTATCACCTCAACGATTAATGAGGGAAAGGGAGCAAAATGGAGGTTCCTTGATGTTGGGAAGTCAATCAGCTCCAGTCCCATAGTGTCAAAAGGCACAAGGGGATCACAAAGGGTGAATAGCTAAGAAAATGTGCTTTAGAGCCAGGCAGGGTTGAAATCCTGGCTGGACCCAATAAGGTTGTGCTGAGGATTAATTGAGATGGTAGAAAGTAGGCAGCCTGGGACACAGTGAGCACAGAAGCATTATTTGTTAGTCTTGTTACCACTAAGGAAATACTGGCTACTATGAGGTAGAGCAGTTACTATGTGCTCCAGGCTGCAGATATGTCGCCAACTCTCCCACTAACTCTGAGTGCCTTGGGCCGCTCCCTTGCCTCCTGACCTAGGTAGCCCCATATGTACCAGTAGAGCACTGGATGTCAGTCTTTAGGAGCCCTTCAGGCTCTGATGAGTGAACCCCAGCACCTATACACTCGGATACACTGAGGTAAAGAAAAAATGCAGCCTCTGCATTGAGGCCATCTTTGTCAACATGTAGTGGACAGTCACACCCACCTGGAGCGCTAACTGGTACATGTGCATTGCAGGCATCTAATCCTACCAGCCGAACACTGGCCATGGTGTAATGCACAGCAAGACTGTCCTCTAGCTCAGGGATAGTTGGCATACTACAGCCTGCTGGCCTAAATCCCACTTACCTGCCTGTTTGTATGGCCTGCAGACTAACAGTGGTTTTTGCCATTTTAAATGGTTGATAAAAAAGATTTTGTGACATGGAAAAGTTAGAGGAAATTCAAATGTCAGGGTCCATGAAGTTTGTGGACACACAGCTACACCCATTAGTTTCTGTATTGCCGATGGCTGTTTTTGTGCTACTGCAGCAGAATTGAGTAGTTGCAATAGAGACCATGGAGCCCACAAAGCCTAAAGTAGTTGCTACCTAGCCGTTTACAGAGAAAGCTCGCTGGCCTCTGTTCCAGCAGCTTGAACTCTGGCAAGGATGAATATTGACAGGTGATGGTGTGAGACATAAAGCACATGCTCCACCAGAACGGGAATGACAACCAACAGAAAAGGGTAATGTTTACCATGTGCCAAAAGAAACTCACTCAAACAAAAAGAAAGGTAATTAATCAAAATACTGTAAATATCTGAAGTCAGTTATCCTACCAGATAACTCTCTCTATGTAAACTGACTCATCTGCGGCCTGACTTGTCTCTCAGTCTCATATAAGTCAGGTCAGTGTGAGTCTGAGAAAGCTGATGACATCAGCATCCTGAGCCCACCAGGCTGAGGACAAGCCTAGAACTTGGTGAGCCTCTCAGTCAGGTAGTGGCTATCCTGCTGTATTGAAATTGAACATGGAGTTGATTTACAGGAAATTCTACACTCAGGAACTATGATTCTAGGCCTCTCCACCACACACAGAGAAAAAAACACACACTCCCCACTGCCATTGCACATGGGAGCTGGGAATACTCCTGGCCAAGCCTTGTCCCTGCCCTCTTGCTACTCCTTACTCTTTCCTGAACTTCTCATATCCTGAAAATTGTTATTAATTGGAAAACCATTTGGCCTGACAAACTCCTTTCTTAATACACCCAGCTCTCCTCTGCTCTGTCTGACCCTGCCAGAGGAGTGTGCCATGGACGAACAACCACCAGGCAAGTCTGGGAGTACAGGAGAGGCACAGATGGAGCTGGGAGGACTTCTACTAATCTGAGTTAAGTAGACTCCTGAAGGCTAGCCTTCTATTCTACCACTGCCATCCACCCTCATCACACACCATATCCTTGGGAAGATGTGTTCTAAATTCCAAAACCAGCTATTATCTCAGTATCACTAGTGCGGATTTTCTGTCTTGCTCTCAAGTGCCACAGAACTCTCCTTGCAAAGCCCCTCAAGGAGGCTTCCCTCACCCATGGTCAAAATCAGCCCCACCTGATGGCATCTGTCCACCAGGGCCCTGGAAAGACCTTGCCACCACCCCCACCACTGTTGAAGGAGCCAATCTTGAGAGCACCACTGTCCATGTCAGGAGTGCCATTTCCTGCTAACCCCCTCTCCCAATGATCCTTGGGGCGCGCCAGAGCGGAGAGGGCATCCACATTAGGGCAGGGGCTGTGACAAAGTTCCCTGGGACTCAAGGCAGCTCAGCTTGTGCTCGCAGCTTCAAGAGCCCTTCTATCTGTTTCCTCTCTTCTCCCACAGCCTAGGTCCCTAATCCCTGTAACCAAACTACTTTGTGGGCCCCAGCAAGGTAGGGGTGGGAAAGGGAGCAACACTTCCCCTCCCACCTCGCTCCCCACTGTGCAGGCCAATTAAGAGACAAAGATCTGTGCATATCAATGGGAATGCAAGCAGCTAGCCTCTGGGAGGTGGAGCACCACAGGCTACTACAGTTCCCCAAGCGCCTGACATCAGACATCAGCAAGTCTTTACCAGTCCCAGGCGAAATAAGAAAAATGAGGTTGTTGTGGCAAGTTTTGCCCCATAAAGCTAAAGTACTGACCTTTATTCTGAAATCGTGGACCTTTTTGGTATACAAAAGTCCTTTATTTCATGAAAAGATGGTAGTGTTTTTTGTTTAATGTGCTTACTTTGCAAAATAGAAAGTTGGCAACCCTACCCGTCCACAAATTTCAAAAAAGTAATAAAAAAGAAAGAAAGAAATCTACTCTCCAATGAAATTCGCAAGTCTGGGAATCACTGGCTATACCAGCAATTTGCAGTCCACCCAGGGCCCTGATACACAGGAATTTTTTGGAACACACTGCATATGTAAACAGAAGCCCTGAAAGTGGATTCTAAAACAATGTTCCCTTTCATATTTTTTGAGCTGTAAGCAAATTATCCCTCAGTCTCCTCCGCCTCTCCACAACATTTCTATTCTCTCCTTCCTTGGATTTTATAGTAAGTCGAGGTCAAGCAGAGCCTTGAATGCCATGCTAATGAATGAAGATTTGATCCTGAGAACAAAGGGGAGCCACTAAAGGGTTGTAAGCATTAAGTGCGAAAGTGAAAGACAGAGAAAGTGGTCCACAGGAGTGAGTACTAGCATCATCTAGGGAGAGAGGCTAGGTAGGACCCATGCATGGGCTGAAGAGAAGAGTTCAGGTTCAGAATACATATGTGGTAGAGGTAGCAGTGGCCATAGAAAGGAGGGGATGGGTGCGTGGGACTGGCCCAGTTCTCAGGGCACGGAGAAAAGCAAGTCCCAGGTGCCCTGTAGGGAGGAGACAGATGGGAAGCACAGGGCACTGTGGGAGCATCGAAGAGCAGGGTCGCTCCTAGTTGGATGGTCAGGGTTGAGCTGACTTAAGGAAAAGTGATAGTTCACTGCACAGATGGGGGTGGGCAGTCCAAGAGAACTGCTGAAAAAAAGGCCCAGAAATGAGAAAGCACCCAACATATGGAATATGAGTTGGCTGCAACCGTGTCATGCAAGGCTCCTAGAGCAAGTGAAGTTTGAACTCTATCTAGGAACCCCAAAGAGTTTCAGTGGGGCTGGGGTGAGGCTTCAGGGTGACAAGATCAGATTGCCATTTCATGGATCTGTTTCTTGAACAAGACACAGGGCTCTATTGTACAGAACCCAGCATCTGCTTTAGAAAATGCAGCTCTAGGTGACAGAGCCATTGAAGAGTAAAAAGCTGGGGGAAAGTGGGGAGGGGTTTGGCATGGGGCGTGGAGGCAGAGAGAAGAGTGAGGATGCTGGTACAAGAGTTCCAGGAGTCCTTAGCCAGGCTCAGGAGGAGAGGCGAGCTGGGACACGGGCTTTCGGGCTCTGCTGGCTGCCTAGAGACAAGCCAGTGTAGCTGGTCAGGAGCAGCAGCTTCGCAGACAGCAGTGACTTCCATCCCTGTGTTTCTGCAGAATCCCCTCCCCCCACAATCACGCCTGTTGCAACTGTGCACCACAGAGTTGCTCACTCCCTCAAGGA
This sequence comes from Pteropus alecto, assembly GCF_000325575.1. Classification (NCBI taxonomy): domain Eukaryota; kingdom Metazoa; phylum Chordata; class Mammalia; order Chiroptera; family Pteropodidae; genus Pteropus; species Pteropus alecto. The sequence goes on along the minus strand of NW_006430739.1, from coordinate 140,725 downwards.
AGCCTTTGACCAGAACATTTTGTAACCCAGTGCCACAAATTCTCACGAGATATGAATCATCCCATCCTTTTTGATTTCTGTTAGAATTCCCATTTGGGGTTTGAGGTTTTTTTCTTAACACACCAAAGATCATACAATGGTAACAATAATGGCAATGACAGCCACAGTTACAATACAGAAAGAAAAGAAGACGGGTACAAAATGCCACTGGGTCATGACTTGGTTTCAAGGCTCATTATCATGAGAAGGAGTCCCCTCCTCTGGAAATCTAAATGCAGAACGCCGGCCCATCTTCTGGAAGCCTGCGTGCCAAGTCAAGCAGGGCAAAACCCTATACCTGTATGTTTTCCTAATATGAGAGACGGTTCTGTAAATTTCTTTCTAGTGCTCAGTCGAATTAATATGAAATTTGCATAAGCACTTGGCAAGAAATAACTTATGTCTCTGTAATATTTCCGAGGCAGCATTTTCCACGCCGAATCCTGACCTCTGCAGGAATAGGACTTAACATTTGCCTCCCAAATGCGGAGGAGTAGAACTTTATTTAACTTACCCAGTGGAGTCTCCCTGAAACACTTGGGAGACTCAACCACAGAAACCAACATTTGGCCTCTTTCTGTCTTTTCTGGTACTGGAAGCAGTCCAAGAAACCTCCCAGAAAAAGTTACAGGACACAAATATGTAAAACAGCATCCGGTTAATAGTAACACCACTGTGTTCAAAATACTTCTTGTTGGTTTTCAACAGGCATTGCCATACCTTTGGGGCACCAATACATCAAACACCGGTCTATACACAGACAGACACAAACACACGTATGTGCACACGCACACCCCCACACACAGACACACACACACGCACACCCATAGAGTGCTACTGGATATGAATCTGGATATTACAGTAGCCCAATCCCAGTCTGCCCGACAAGACCATTTGATTCCATTAACTTCTATACAAACATCGAACCTTTGTTTGACTGCAGACTCTTACCACCCGGCCTGGGAAAACTGAGACAGAGAAAAATTGGAGCAGCCCGGATCTGCCTCTAATTGGAAATGTAAATTTGAACACATATTGATTAACACGTATTGAGTACCTGGCAATTCTACCCTTTCGAGGCTTCTCAAATCACTCCATCCACACTAAGGACATTCTGACACAAGTGAGCACCTGAGGACTACTGAAATAAAATGGAGCATCTTAACTGGGGTCTTTACTTTCCCAGCTCTCCTGTCCACTCTTCACACCAGAGGAAGAAGGATCTTCTGGAAGTGTCAAGTTGGACCACAGCCCTACTCTGCTCAACTCCCCCCACCCACCTGACCAGTGCCTTCTTCCCATTGTTCCTGGGATCGAGTCTAAGCTCCTGAACTCAGCATTCAAGGCCCTGAAGGACTTGGCCCCAGATGACATCTCTAACCATCTCCCTCCCACCACTCCTGGCCCCAACTTCCAGCCTCACCAGAGCACTCGCTGTTCCCCAAACCTTGGTGCTCTTTCCTGCCTCTGCTTCTGCTCACGCTGTGTTTTCTGCCAGGTCCTCTCTTCTCCTCACTCTAACCTCTCTCCCTGGGCCATCTCATTCATGCCTACATGCAGATTCTACCAACTTAACCTATTCAACCCTGCTTCTCCTGTGAACCCAGATACCTACATTCAAATGAATGTTCTACGTTCTCTAATGATTTTTTCAGAGACATTGCAATGTCCAAAACAGAACTGTCCATCCTTGCTGCCGAATCACCCTGCCACTCCTCCGCATGGTACCCATCTCAGTAAATGACGCCACTTATCTCCCAGTTACTGGGGCCTCAAACCTAGGAGGCAGTTTTGGCTCCTCTCCTGGTCTCACACACTCCATTAACAAGTCCTGAAAACTCTGCCTTCTAAACAGCCTTGGATGTGTGCACCCATCTCTGTCCTGAATAACTGCACAGCTGCCTCCAGCCAGCAGCCAGAGTGAACCTCTTGAAAAAGTAAATCACATCATGTTGTTCCCCTGCTTAAATTCAATCAATCTCGAGCTTCCAGTCAAGAGGGCAAAGTAGGTAAATCCTGTGCTTGCCTCCATCCACAACTACTTCAAAGGTACAACTAAACTACAGAACAACCATCATTGAAAATCACCTGAAGTCTAACTGAACAGAAGTCCTATAACTAAGGACATACAGAAAAAACCACATGGAGACTGGTAGAATGGGTGAAGATGCAGAACAGGCCAGTCCCACCCCCGCCCCCACATGTGGTAGTTAAAAATCAGGAGGGATAACTAGGCTATGGAGGTAACACCTGAGGAGCAAGGGGACCCAGCCCCATACCAGGCTCCCAAGCCCACGGTTTCAGTGTGGGGAAGAGAAGTCCCCACAACTTCTGGCTGTGAAAACCAGCGGAGACTGTAGCTGAGTGAGACAGAGGGCTGCTGGAGTCCCAGGTGTTTCTCTTAAAGGGCCCACGCTCAAATTTACCCACTGACAGACTCAGTCACTCTGAGCTCCAGCACTGAGGCAGCAGCTTGAAAGGTACCAGGGACATATGGGGAGGAACTGAGTTGTCTGGCTTCAGGGTGATGGCTGGAGGGGCAGCTTTCTCCCAGACAGAATTGTCCCCACAATTGTCCCCACCCTGATGATTCCCTGAGACTCCCACCCCACCCAACTTGCATGCTCACCCAAGCCACTTCTGGTGCCTTTCCATTCCCATGGCTTGTCTTGGCTCATGCTACAAACTTTCCTAAAACTTCTCAAAGGTCCACAAAACCCAAACAAGCAGCGTCTGGCCTCAGCGTGCCCTATACTTCTTGCTAAGCAGCCCCAAACCCAATACTAGCAGCATCCAGCCTCAGTTCGCAGCTTAGCTTTCCCAGGCAACTCCAAGCCCAGCACAAGTGGCAACCATCTGCAGATCACTTTGTAGCTCATAGCAAGTGGCCCTAGGCTGGGCACAAGCAACGGCTGACCTTGGCCTGCACCAGGGCACTGCTCCCCAAGAGGCCTCAAAACCAACATACTCAGTAGTGGCCAGCTTCAGACCATACCAGAGCACCACTCAAGCACCACCACAAATGACACACCCAAAGGGTAGATTCAGCAGGCACCGGAGTCCTGATAAAGTGAATCCTGCTCCATAGGGTCAGCCCCTGCACAACAGCTCCTCCACTGTACTCACAGTCAATCCTCACAACCAATCAGCCTGAGGGTCAATCCCTCCTACGTGCCAACAGCAAGCAAGACTCAATTATGACAGGAGGTCATACACAACCCACTCATGGGACACTCCTGGAGAACTTGGTTCAGGTGACCAGGGAGACTGTGCCACTGGGCCCCACAGAACCCTTACTATATAAGGCCACTCTACTAAGACCGGGAGACATAGCATCTCTACTTAATACATAGAAACAAACAAACAAACAAAAAATAGGGGAGTAGCCAAAATGAGAAAACAAAGAAACATGCCCCAAATAAAAGAACAGAACAAATCTCAAAAAAAAAAAAAAAAAAAAAACTAATAAAATGGAGACAAGCTATCTACCAGATGCAGAGTTCAAAACGCTGGTTATAAGGATGCTCAATGATCTCAGTGAGAACTTCGACAAAGAGATAAGGAACTTCAAAATGGAGATATAAAATATAGAAAAGAACCAGTCAGAAATAAAGAATCCAGTAACTGAAATAAACAACACATCAGAGGGAATCAACAGTAGATTAAATGAACCAGAGGATCAAAGCAGTGATTTGGAATATAAGGTAGCAGAAAACATCCAATCAGAATAGCAACGAGAAAAAAAAATACAAAAAAATAAGGGTGGTTTAAGGGGCCTCTGGGACAACATCAAGTGTCATAGGGGTACTAGAGGGAGAAGAGCAAGGAATGGAAAACCTACTTGAAAAAATAATGGAAAACTTCCCTAACCTGGTGAAAGAAACAGACATACAAGCCCAGGAAGTGCAGAGTCCCAAACAAGAGGAACCCAAAGACGCCCACACAAGACACATCATAATTAATATGCTAAAGGTTAAAGACAAGGAGAGAATCTTAAAAGCAGCAAGAGAGAAACAGTTACCTATAAGAGAGCTCCCATAAGACTGCCAGCTGATTTCTCGGCAGAAACTTCAGGCCAGAAGGGATTGGTACAAAACATTCAAAGTGATGAAAAGCAAGGGCCTACAACCAAGATTACTCTACCCAGCAAAGCTAACATTTAGATAGGACAGATAAAGATAAAGAGCTTCCCAGGACAGATAAAGAGCTTCCCAGACAAGAAAAAGCTAAAGGAGTTTATCACCACCAAGCTGGTATTATAAGAAATGTTAAAAGGACTTCTTTAAGAAGAAGAAGAAAAATAAGATAAAAAATATGAATAATAAAATGGCAATAACTACATATATATCAACAATCAGTTTAAATGTAATTGGATCAAATGCTCCAATCAAAAGAGATAGGATGGCTGAAAACAAGATCCTTACATATACTGCCTACCAAAGGTTCACTTCAGATCAACAGGCATACACAGACTGAAAGTAAAGGGATGGAAAAAGGAAACAAACAAATGAAAAGCTTTGGCAGCAATACTTATACCAGACAAAATAGATTTTAAAACAAAGGTGGTAACAAGAGACAAAGAAGGTCCAGTAATCCCACTTCTGGGTATTTATCTGAAAACAAACCAAACCAAAACAAAACATTAACTCAAAAAGTCATATACCCTCCTACGTTCACTGCAACATTATTTACAATAGCCAAGGTGTAGATGCAACCTAAGTGTCCATCAGTAGATAAATGGATAAAGAAGAGGTGGTACATATATAAAATGGAAGATTACTCAGCCATAATTAAGGATGAAATCTTGCCATCTTCAACACGGATGGACCTAGAGGGTATTGTGCTGAGCGGAGTAATTCAGACAGAGAAAGACAAATGGCATATGGTTTCACTTACATGGGGAATCTAAAGAACAAAATAAAGAAACAATACAGAAAGAAACTCACAGATACAGTGTACAAACTGATAGTTGCCAGATGGGAGGGGGTTGGGGAAGATGAGTGAAAAAGAGGAAAGGATTAAGAAAGTACAAATTGGTGGTTACAAAATAGTCATGAGGATGTAAAGTATAACATAAGGAATATAGTCAATAATGTAATAAGTCTATACGTGTCAGATGGGTATTAGATTTATCAGCGTGATTGCTTTGTGAAATATATGTGTCTAATAACTATGTTGTGCATCTAAAACATGTAATATTGTATGTCAACTGCAATTAAAAAGTAAAAGAAAATATATTCAAATTTTAAAAATCCACAATCTCATGTTAAAGGCACTCCATCTCACTCATAGCAAATCCACATTCCTGACTATGCTGTACACCTGAAACTAATATAATATTGAATGTCAAATATAATTGAAAAAATATATATATTAAAAAAAACTGTTCATGGTCTGCAAGGCCCTACATGCCCTGGCCTGAGCTCACCACACTGCTTTGTGCTGGCAGATTTTCCTACATATCCCCATTGCGTGCAATGACCTTCCTTCCCTTCTCTACCTGACTGGCTCCAGTTTAACCCTCAGGCCTTACTAGAATATACTGCCCCCTCCCAACCCAGGAAGGGTGAGGGGCTCATTCTTTCTACTCCTACGGCCTCTGTGCTGGACTCCGCCTTAGAACTGGGCCTGCTGGTTTGAAATTTGCTGTCTCCTCCCACTGAGCCCCTGGTTTTCAGGCCTGGTGACATGATAGAATCATTGGAGAAGCCTTTTTTTTTTTCTTTATAAATTAAGGTAAAATCCACATAAAATAAACTTCAGCCTTTTAAAGTGTACAGTTTTGTGGCATTCAGTATACTCACAGTGTTGCATGCCCTGCACCTCTATTCACTTCCAGAATATTTCCATCATCCCAAAAGGAAACCTTGAGCCCATTAGCAGTCACTCCCTGTTTCCCTTCTCCCAGCCTCTGGCAACCAGTAATCTGCTTCCTGTCTCTATGGATTTGCCTGTTCTGGAAATTTCATACAAGAAAATCATACTCTATGTGGCATTTTGTGTCTGGTTTCTTCCACTCAGCGTAATGTTTTTAAGGCTCATCCATGTTGTAGCATGATCCTCATTGCTTTTTACAGTTAAATAATATTCCACTGTATGGATAGACCACATTTTGTTTATTCATTCATCAATAGATGGACATTGGGATTGTTTCCAGTTTAAGACTACTGTGATTAACGCTGCTATGAACATACATGTAAAATTTGTTGTGTGGATATATGTTTTCCTTCGCTTGGGTCTATACCTGAATTACGGGGTATTAGGGAAGCTTTGAAAATGACCCCTGCCAGACCTCACTTCTTGAGATTTGATATACCGGGGTAGGATAAGGCACTAGCATTTTTCTAAAGGCTCCCCTGGTGATTCTAATGCACAGCTAAGGCTGAGAAACACCGACTGAAACCATAACTAGGCAAACTACAGCCGGTGGGCCAAGTCTCACCCACCGCCTGTTTTATATGGTCTGTTAGCTAAGAATGGTTGAGAAAATTTTAAAAGAAGAATATTTTGTGACACGCGTAGTGATGTAACATTCGAATTTTGGTGTCCCTAAAAAAAAGTGTCATTGGCGCACATCCATTCCCATTTACCCACCTATTGTCTGTAACTACTTTTGTGCTACCAGGGCAGAGTTAAGCAGTTTTGACAGAGACTATACGATCCCCAAAGCTGAACAAATTTACTATCTGGTTCTTTACAGGAAAAGTTTGCCAGCCCTGCTTTCATCCATTCTAAATCCTCTCGTTACTTGCTCTTTTAGTAGCAGTCGGCACAATTGACCATACTCTACTGCCTGGAATAATTTCTTCATTTGACGGCTGGAAACCCATTCTCTCTTGGGGCTATCTCTGTGGAGCTTGGGGAAGCCCCATTGGGGTGAATCTGTGGTGCCCCATGTTTGGAAGCTGGGATACTTCCACCTCCTCATATGGATGTCCATGGTGGTAGGAGGCATTAGAAGCTTACTTTGAGGCTTTGGCAGGTCATTCTCCTCTGGGCCTTGTCTTTCTCTGTAAAATGAGACAAGACTATCGCCGAGTCCCTTGTAGTTTTGAGTTCTTTGATGATCATATTGCCAAGCATCACATTGTCGAGTCCTTCCAGCAGCACAAAGAGAAGAGCGCCATTTCTATTATTACCCAATTTTATAGACGACGTAACAAATCTTCAGAGGAAAAGTGACTTTAGCCAGGTTGCCCAGCAAGTCAGTGGCTTACCCGGCATTCAAACTCAAAACCAGACAAGCACTTTCCCTCTAGTAAGATGGATGTGCCAAGTGCCTGCTATTTAAGCTGACAAAGTCTCAGAGAAATTGGGGAGCTGGGAAGGACACACTGGCAGATATTGACTGGGTCTGCTTTGTGTTGTGGATATGGGCAGCTGTGAGTGGGACCCAAGATGAGAAGAACATCTTGAGAGGTCTTGGGCAATGTACCCAACACTGTGATATACACTTGACTAAGATCATATTTAATAATTTTGATACTCCATGAAGGAGGCTATTAGTCTCCTGTGGCTGCTGTAACAAATTACCACAAACTTTGGTGGCTTAAACAACTCAAATTTTATTCTCTCACAGTTCTGGAAGCAAGAATTTAAACAACCAAAGATTTGGTGGGACTATGTTCCCTCTGAAGCCTCTAGGGGGAAGGTCTTCCCTCGCCTCTTCTAGCTTCTGGAAGGCAATCCTTGGTGTTACTTCGGTTGTAGGTGCATCACTTCAATCTCTGCCTCTATTTTTGCATGGTCATCTTATAAGGACACCAGTCATTAGATTTAGGGCTCATGCTAAATACAGTATGATCTCATCTGGAGATCCTTAACTTAATTAATTACAATTAATTAACTTAATTGCATTTGCAAAGACTATATTTCCAAATAAGGTCACATTCTGAGGTTCCTGGTAGACACGAATTTTGAGGATACACTCAAAATTATTATTTTCAGTCTACAGATGAGGAAGCTGAAACTCACTCTTCTGTCATGAGAACAGTTATCCCCTTAGCTAGTTACTTAGTGACTTGGGAACCAATGCCTAGTACTGGATCATTTTAATTCCTTAGTTCTCATAGACAGAAAAGAAAGACATACAAAAACCCCACATGACCCTTACTTTATACAATACACAAATATTACCTCAAAATGGATCAAAGACCTAAACTTAAGAGCTTAAGCTATAAAATTCTTAGAAGAAAACTTTGGACAATAATCTTCATGATGTTGGATTTGGCAATGACTTCATGGCTCTGATATTACAAGTACGGGCAACAAAAGAAAAAATAAATAAATTGAACATCATCAAAATGAAAAACTTTTGTATGTAGGACAGCTAGCTGGACAGAGCTCCTGGTGCCTTGCCTTGCCTCCTCATGAATACTTCTGAAAAGTTACTGGGATGACTTTGCCACCAGCCTCACTGGCATGCCTGCTTGCTGAAGCTTCTCTGTGCAGTACTTCTTGAAGATGGTTCTCTCTCCAGAGTTCTATCCTTTCTTTTCTGCTCAGGCAGAAAGAGGTTTTCATGTACCTGCATCCCTTTTCTTGTTCTTACAACTCTTTATCATCCTCTACATCGAGCCTGTTTGTCATCACCCTTCCTGTCACTCCTTTCTGGCCTCTGTCCTGTTCTAACAGGACTCCGAAGGTGACGTTTACCATATTGCTCCTCCATGCACTCTGGCTGCACTCTGATGGAGTCCCAGGATTTTTCTCAGAAGGCAGATTGATTAACTCTGCTGACTGACCGATGCTCTCTGAGAGCATCCACCCCTCCCCCCAGTCATGCCTTCCCTTGGATAAAATGTTACTCTGGGTCCCAACTGCCTTCACAATCAGGCCACATGCCTTTGCGGGCAGTCAATGCCCAGTCGGCTCTGCCTTAGTACGTCTGGCCCAACAGGTGACCTCACTTGCCTTTTCTTGTGAGGTTTCTGTTACCCACTGTGCTCTTGCCTTTTCTTATGAGGTTTCTGTTACCCACTGTGCTCCCCTTAGCCTCTTTATCCTGGTATCCAAATGCTAATGTCCCCTAAACTCAAGGTCAGCATGCACCTCTTTCTCAAAGCCTTTTGAGGTCAAACCTTATCTGTCTATTTAACAAGGAATCATCTGTTACTGCCTTGGATGGGCATTTCCATATTATATTATTTTTCACATATACTTTGATGTTGATTTTATCTAAAAAGAAAGCTTCTGGCAGCCAGGGACGTATCTTACTTTGAGTTTCTCTCTGCAGTGCATATAATTAGTACGAAATGAACATTAGTCAGGTTGGCTTGGAAAAGAGGAGGGGCGCATCTAAATATTTGGTGGTCCTGGCACTTGGGTATCTCCTTCCTCTGCCAACTTCACTCATTCCATCACACTCTGGCAGAGGGGTCAGGGGTAGGAGGTGGTTCTGGGCACACAGCATGGGAAGGTCAGTAGCCCTCCCTCTGTCATCTGTAAGAATTTTCCTTTGGAAACTCTGACCTTTGAATTTTTCCAAGACTATTTTTCTGTGGTGAAAAGTTGTGAAAGAACTGAGTGAAAGTTCCCCACTCAGAGATCTGCTCAATGTGTCTTCTGGGACTGCTTCATCCTCGCTGCCACCACAGCTGTTCCCCTCTCTCATCAGGATTATGGAACCAACTGCTCTGGTCCCACTGCCTCCATTGCTACCCCCAGGAACCTATGCTCTGCAAGGTAGTCAGGGTGACTGTCCTAAAACAGTTTACACATGGCAACTTGGGTTTTATCTTGAAGACAAGTTGCCATGTGTAAACTGTTTTAGGACAGTCACCCTGAAAACCAAGCTCCTGAGAGTGGGGTTCTAGCTGTCCCACCCATGTGACCCCAAGCTCATAATTCTTGTGACACCGATACCGCACTTGTGGTATGGAACAATTTGTTTATTTACAAAATGAAATAGGTGTATAGACGCCTCAGGGGCTCAGTTCAGGCAACCTCCCCTTCTGGAATGTCTGACCATCTGCAACAAATCCTGAAAGATTCATCTCCTCTCTAAGGCCCTCTCCTAAGCTCTCCTCCAACCTGGGGGCGTTGTCCCAGTATGTGGCCCAATAGGCCACAATGAGATCCCACTTCACAACCACTGGGGAGGCTCTAATCAAAAAGATGGATGGAGATAAGTGTTGGTGAGGGAATGGAGAAATTGGAACCCTCATACATTGCAGCTGGGAACGTTGTCTTAGTCCAGATGCTATAATAGAGTACCATGGACTAAGAGGCTTGTGAAAAACACATTAACACACATGGAAAGTGCACAGAACAGTAAGCTCTCAAGAGAAGTAGCTGTTGTTTTGATTTAACTGTTATTATTTTAGCTAAGCCAAGGAAGGGAAA
>NW_006430739.1:127998-130314 GCF_000325575.1 Pteropus alecto | reverse complement strand
AGAAAAACATCTGGGTTATCGATGTTTTCTGAATCACATCAGAAATATTTTGACATTTCTTTTCCCTATACCCTTTCAAGGGGCCTTGTGCTGATCTAGAGGAGAGAGGTGACAGTCCTACTATGGCCTGGTCATCCCGCAGTGCTTGGACACATGCCCTATTCTGGCTACCAGTAACCTCTCTGAGACATTAACAAGCTGGACTTGCTCCAGGAACTAGTGATCAGGCTGTCAAAGGAAACAGGATTTTCATATAAAGAATAGTCTTGGGGAGTGTTTAGGCAAGAGAAAAAGAGGACTTTTAAGAGATTAAAGGGAGAGGGTGATGAGGGAGAAACCTCTAGTGAGTTCATAGAAGATTTGATCTGTTATGTGCAGCCTCAACTTGTGGAAACAAAGATAAAGGGGACAAGCTGTAGGGTGATGGATTCTGGAACTTTCTAAGACACAAAACAACTTCAAGATGGAAGAGCTGGCTGGCCTCTTGGGGATGCTTAGGCCTGGTTCTCTAGTCTTTCTTTGATGTCCCTTCCACCCTGGAGACTTTATGACACTCTCACCTCCCCCATCAGGTTTGGGCAAGGACAATAATGAAAGGCCAGTTTCCAGAACTGCTAGAGCAAAGTAAACAGAGGATTTGGCAGGTCCTCTGTTTAATTTAAGCCCACATTTGAGACATACCTTTGAGGCTCTGCCACATCCTGCCTGTGGCCAAGTTGAATGTATGGAGATTTTTCTGCCCACCTTTGCATTCTTGCCCTGTGATGCCAAGCTGAAAGAGTGGAGCTGTGAGAGAGCTTCTGCTAGGAGCTTTTAGTTGTCATCTTGTCTTTAGAAAAAGAATGGATGGGTGAATGGGGAAAATAAACATACTGAAAACATTTCTAGGATTCTTCCTAGATCAAGACAAAGGTCTAGATGCTGAATTGGGGCCCAGCCCATCCTAAAGTGCTTTTCTCAGTGTGCCTCTTCATCTCTTAAAAATAAAATTCCAACTTTTAATTGTGATCCATGATTTTACAGAGTTCTTCATTCAGATCAGTAATAAAAGGTACATGGGAAGTTTTCCAAGTTCAGTTAATCATGCAGAAGGCTCTTTCCTTTGGTGTCATCTGGTTCAGTGGCCCCTCATATATAGGTGAAGAGACTGAGGCCCAGAGAGAGGAAGGGACTTGTCCAAGGTCACATCACAAGGCATCGGCAATGTAAACCAGGCTTCCTGCCTTCCTGCAGAGTTGTGGGTGGTGTGGCTTCCTGGACTGTGGTTGTTCAGTGGCTCCTTGGGGACTTCGCCTGCTGTCCTGACCTTCTGGCTCCAAAGAGGCCTTTCATTTGTGCCAGGTTCTTCTGCCAAGTTCGAATCAAGCAGAATGGTTTTTAAACAGCAGCAGGGTTTTCAGAACGGTTTTTAATCATCACCCCACTTGTAAAGAGACCACAGGCAGGACCAGCTATTGACCCAACAGAGGGACAACTTGACTCTCTCATATGGAGCCTAGCATTTGAAGAGTTGATAATTGTTCATTGTTAGTAAGTTAATGCTTGTAATTTACAAGTGATGCTACTTCTCTTAGTGTATTTTGTGTGTGCTATTTAGAAGTACAAATGATATTAGCCTTATTAGAAGATTTGTGCTTATTTTCAGTTTGGCTTGCCCATCTGGTTTGGAGAGAGAGTGAAGTTTAGTGAGTGTTCCGACTCTAATTCTGCTGTTTCTCATGATGAGCCCATCCTGTACAACATTCCATTTGCAGTCCATGAATCAAATGCTATTCATGGGCACAGAACAGAACGAACCAACACAAATCATTTAGCTTGCTTGACATTCTCTAAATCCCACTCCCCCCTTTAAACACACAAGCTCCAAGCCTGTTTCAAAGGGCAAATATTGTAAAAAATGAAGACATTGTCACAGGCTGTACTTGGAAAGAATTCAACCGATTTTGAACTACTCTGACCTGTAGGTGGTATGTCTTCAAAGAGATTCACTTAATTGGATTTAGGTGAGGAACAGTCAATAACGGAATAGTTATTTGTGCATTAAATGTGGACATATTCTCACCATATAGGGCATCTCTGGGGCAGCACTTTCACAGGTTGATTTTAGATTTTGGATTAAGAGGTCTGAAGATAAAGGTTTTCTAGTCTAAAGTGATGATTAGAAAGACAACTGCCAAAGTCAATTCCAGATCAACCAGTTGACCACCACCTAGGTACATCTGAAATCTGTTTTGGGGGTTATTTCATGGCTCTGGGAGGAGGTGAAATTCAAATTGTGAATTTTATGACACAGTGACAGCCCCAGTAGCAGTGTAG
>NW_006430739.1:116024-127961 GCF_000325575.1 Pteropus alecto | reverse complement strand
TGCCTTTGGTTTTCTGTTTTCTAGGCTGCCTACATCCTCCATCAGCATAGAGCTGCAGAGTTGATGCACTGGATACTACTGCAAGTTGCATCTTGATAAACCACATGACCCAGCAAATGCATCACTAGGTATCTACTCAAGAGAAATGAAAACATAAAGTCCACACAAAGACTTGTATATGGATGTTCATAGCAGCATTATTCATAATAGCCAAAGTAAAAATAACTCAAATGTCCATCAAGTGATGAATGGAAAGAATGTATTCTATCTATACAATGGAATATTATTAAGCCATAAAAAAGGAATGAAGTATTGACATATGCTACAACATGGATGAACCTTGAAAACATTATGCTAAGCAAAAGGAGCCAGACACAAAAGGTTACATATTATGTGATTCTGTTTATATTAATTGCGCAAAATAGGAAAACCCATAGAGACAGAAAGCACATTCATGGTTGTCTGGGGCTAGGGGGAGGGGGATGTGAAATGAATGCTTAACAAGTGAGAGGTTTCTTCATGGAGTGATGAACATTCTAAAATTGATGAGGATGATTTCGCAGTTCTATAAACATACTGAAAATCACTGATAGTATACACTAAAAGGGTTAAAGTAGTAAATTTTGTCTTAAAACATTTTTTTATTGTGGCAAAATACCCATAATATAAAATTTACCTTTTAACCATTTTTAAGGGTACAATTCAATGGCGCTAAGTACATTCACATTGTTATGCAAGCATCACCGTTATCCATCTCCATAACTTTTTCATCTTTCCAAACTGAAATTCTATACCCAATAAATAATAACTTCCTGTTACCACCCTTCCCAAAGTCCCTGGTAATCTCTACTTTCTATGTCTATAGATTTCACTATTTTAGGTTCCTCACGTAAATGGAATCATATGTTTGTCCTTTTGTGTCTGACTTCTTTCAATGAGCATAATCTTTTCAAGGTTCATCATGTTGCACCATGTGTCAGAGTTTTTTAAATGGTAAATTTTATCGGATGTGAATTTTATCTCAATAAAAAAAAATGCATCCCAATGGGAGACCAAAGTAGTGTAGGGAGGTAGGTGTGATGGCTCCAGGTAGTAAAGGGAGGTGTTGATGGATATGGGGCTGACCCACCTACAAAGTTTGATCACGGAATGTTTTGAAGTCAAGTGGGAACCATCAAATTTGATCTTTCTGTCAGCGATGAGGAGCCACTGAAGGCCTTATCAGGTGTGATATGAGAAGACATGGGTATTAAGGAAGTTCACTGAGGGGGAGTGAGGGGGCAGGATGTTTATCAAGGAGACCAGTTGGTAGGCTGGCATGCCACTATGCCCTTAGAAGAAGTTTAGGTGTTGAGAGGGAGACCTTCCTTAGGGAAATGGATGTGCCCCGCTCTGCTGTCTGTAATACATCCAATTGCATACATAAAGGCTGGAAAGTGCCATGATACATCAGCAAAGAAAAGCAGGTGGCCTACAAACAAGAACCAGGGAATGTGGATCTATAGTTAACTCTAGATCCACCAGGTGGCTGCTCCCCCTCCACCTGGGAGCATGAGAGTATTAGTGTCATTGTAACGCAGACCAGTAGAAAGGGAACCTCTTAAGAGACCCTGGAATCTCTCTTATTGCTATTTAAGGGAGAAAGTTTGGGTTCGTTGATGTAAATTCCAAACCCACAGGCAAACAATTTCACCTCCATTCCTGTGGGAGGCTGAATGACGACCCACAAAAGAAATCTGAATCCCAGTTCTGAAAACCCATGAATGTTACCTTATATAGCAAAAGAGACTTTGCAGATGTAATTTAGTTAAAAATCCTGAAATGAGATTATCCTAGATTATCCAGCTGGGCTCTAAATATAATCATAAGTGTCCTCATAAGAGAGGAGCAGAGGAGCATTGCCCACAGGGGCAATGTGACCACTGAAGTAAGATGCTCTGCTGCTGGCTTTTGAAGATGGAAGCAGGGCCCACGAACCAAGAAACACAAGGAATGCAGCTCTAGATACCAGAGAAGGCAACAGATTTTCCGCTAAAGCCTCCTGAAGGAAGGCAGCTCAGCCAACACACTGGCTTTGACCAAATGAAACTGATTTTGGTCCTCTGACTTACAGAAATGTAAGAGAATAAATAAATGTTTTTTGAAGCCACCAAGGTGATGATAAGTTGTTACAGAGCCAAGGAAATGAATACAACTCCTCTGATGTTATCTACTTTGAGAAGTTACTGTAGTCACAGATGTTTGGGCTCAGGAGCAACGTGTTCAATGTCCTTTGCTTCTTGCCAGGGACAGCCTACAATGGCCTGACTGAATTCCTTTTTGTATAATGCCCTGGCTGTTCTGGAACTTTCTGGAATATACCATGGAATAATAGAAGGCCACTCTCTTCGGTCTCAGCAGACCAGCTTCCCAGTGTACAGGATCCTGCTCCCTTAGACTGAGGTTCCAGGTAGAGCCAGTCCTGCCCAACTCTACCCATGCATCTGACAGTGCCATCTGCCTTACCTGTCAAGGGTAGAATGTGGTCAAAAGGAGTATTATTCTTTCATTGTCTTAACAAACCTACTCTATAGGATCTACTCCAAGAAATGAACTCCTGATCCCGTGGCTTTTCCCCTGGTATCTCTTGGCTTGTCTAGCAACCATCAAGCTTTTATGGGTTTCTACTTTGTGCCCTCAACTATGCTTGTCTTAAAGTCTGAGCTATATTTGCTTATTCATTCATCAAACATTCACTTAAGGTTATGCTCCCTCTAAGGAAGGATCTGTTGCAGGCCTCTTTCCTAGTTTTTGGTAGTTACCATCAATCTTTGGTGTTCCTTGACTTGTAGATGCATCACTCCAATCTCTCCCCCTGTTTTCATATAGCCTTCTTACAAGGACACCAGTTTGTTGGATTTAGGGCCCACCCTAATCCAGTATAAACTCATTTTAACTTGATTACGTTTGCAAAGACCTTGTTTCCAAATATGGTCACATTCACAGGTACCAGGAATTAGGACTCCAACATATCTTTTTGGGGGACATGATTCAACCCATAATACATTCCAAACAGTCTTGGCAATTTCTTGCTGCTTAGAGACAAAGCTGACTATTCCTCCCATTCAGTGTCCACTGTATTTCTCTTTCTTCTGCTAGCTAGAACATTGGGATAGGAAGCAACCACCTGCAGGGCCTGCACATTTAAAATTCCATCTTGGCTGACAACAGATGAAGAAATGTGTACAGTTCCAGACACCATGGAATAATCAATCCTCTGGCTGACTTCATTCTATCAGGTCAAGCTGGAAGGGGCTGTTAGTGATGGTAGGTACTCCTCTGCCCCAAACTTTGATCAAGTGAAACCTGTACACTAATGTTTATAGCAGTGTTATTCATAACAGCCAAAAGGCAGAAACAACCTAAATGCCCATCAACAGATGAATGGATAAGTAAACTGTGTTCAATTGATACAATGGAATATTATTTGGCCATAAAAGGAATGAAGTACTGATCCAAGCTATAATATGAGTGAACCTTGAAAACTTCATGTTACTTGAAAGAAGGCAGACACAAAAGACCACATACATGTGGTATGATTCCAGTCCTATGAAAGTTCATAACCAGAAAATCTATAGAGGCAGAAAGCAGATTAGTTGCTTAGGGATGGGAGGATGGAGTGGAAGTAAAGGGCAATGATAGCTAAAAGGTATAGGGTTTCTTTTTGAGGGTAATAAAAATACTCTAAAATTGACTATAGTGGTGGTTGCACAACTCTGTGAATACACTAAAAACCATTGAATTTTACACTTTAAATAGGTGAATTATATGGTATGTAAATTATATCTCAATAGGGCTGTTTAAAAACATGCTAAAACTCTTGCTATCTGTACATAGTATATGTATAATATATATACATATATGTGTGTGTATATATATGTATACATATGTGTGTGTGTGTGTGTGTGTGTGTGTGTGTGTGTGTGTGTATATATATATAGTATAGTGTGTGTGTGTGTGTGTGTATATATATATAGTATATAGTTTCCATTCAGCTATGCTTGTATGAAGGTCTCACACTAAACTATCTTGTTATTACATGGTTGTTTTGTTTAATTAATTTGGGATTACCCCACCCATATTTTTAAATTATGACTTGGATTCAGTTGACATGCAACAAGGAAATCTACATTTACTAAATGACCTGCACTTAGTTTTTAAAGATAATTGGTGTTCTGTTCCACAGTTTTAAGGCTAGCCTTCAGCTTAGTAAACGCTTTAGTATCCTATGGGCGCTGTGGCAAATTACGGCAAACTTAGTGACTTTGAAAGATACGAATTTATTATCTTATAGTTCTGGATATCAAAAATCTTAAAACTAAGGTATGAGCAGGGCTGCGTTTCTTCTGAAGACTCTAGAGAAGAATCAGTTCCCCTGCCAATTCTAGCTTTTAGAGGCTGCTTGAATTCCTTAGCTTAGCTTCCTCTTCAAAGAGAAAAACAGCATCTTCCAATCTTTTTCTCTGACTCTGACCCTCCTCCCTCCCCCTTATAAGACCTCTTGTGATTACATTGGGAACACCTGGGTAATCTAAAACACTCTACATCCCAAGGTTCTTGACTGCAAAGCCTATTTTGCTGTGTAAGGTAAGATAGTCACTGGTTCTGGGCTTAGGAGTGGACACCTTGGAGGTTCATTATTCAGCCGACAGCAGTGAAGTTCCCTTTTAGATAAAGCATTTGATACAGAGTCAGAGGACTTCTGTGAAAGAGGGAACGAGGAGACTTTGCAGCCTACACTGGCCTGACTGAATTCCTTTATGCGTAATGCCCTGTGTCTTCTGTAGATGACTTTCCCATTTGGAAATGCCATGAGGTAAAATCTCCTACTTTCTTGTGTAGAGGCTCTCCACCAATGATGCCTGAAGTGATTGGTGCCTTCTGTCCCAGGCACACCACTGTACACATGCTAGGTGTTTGGTAACCATTGGCTCAAGGCTGACTGGGTCTTTGCCCCAGGAGAGAAAGAAGGTCAATCTAAAGGGGTCCCAGTTGATGGGCCATTTCAAGGTCATCACTAAGGAAGCTTCTCAATTAACAACTCCTCTCCTAGAAGCTCTTCATTGGAGCTATTTTGAATCTCTCCTACCATGATGGAAGCTCACTTTGTTTGCTTGTTTGGTTCTCAGGGCAAGCGTACAATAGCCTCTAAACAGAACAGCCATAGACTAGAATAGCACCATTGATTTATTTCGGTCTTTTGAACAGGTGAAATCATTTCAACTCCTTTATGCTTTCTCTGCAGGGCTTTCTTTCTTATGAATTACCCACACTGCAGCAAAATTTACTCCGGTCTTCCTAAAAGACCCAGAAATTCTCCTATGTCCAATCTGTCACTGCTAACAGATATCCATTGAGTGCTCTGCTATGAACTCACCATCTTTCCATCTCTCCCCACTGGGCTTCTATCCTCTGCTGATTCTTATTTGTTTCATCGAAGGCAGGCATCATAGCATAATAGAAATAGCATGGAATTGGAGTCAGAAGACATGAATTGAAGTTCAGCTGTGAACCTGTTAGGTGTGTGACCTTCAGCCAGCCTATGTCTCTTCATTTGTAAGGAGGCTGGGGCTGGGAGTGTGAGGTCATTTTAAAAAATCCCTGTGCTTGGCCCCTCCCTCCAAAGGGTGAGGGTAGGATGAGAGTCTCCTCAGGCCCTGCTGATGAAGTCTTGCTTTTCCCTCCAAAGCCTCTTGATCAAGTTGTAGCAGAACGAGCACTGACTGAACTTCACCTTTGGAAACTAAAAATAAAACAGCAGCCTGAACGAATGAGACTTTTGAGCCAGAGAGAATGTAAATCAAATCAGTCATTTTTGTCATTAACTCAAAATGGATCAAAGACTTAAATATGAGAGCTACAACTATAAAAGCATAAAATTCTTGCACGAAAACATAGAGGTAAATTGTTATGACCTTGGCAATGGTTTCTTAGACATGACACCAAAAGCACAAACTAGCAAAGAAAAAATAGATAAATTGGACTTCATCAAAATTAAAAATATTTATGTTTCAAAAAATACATCCTGGCAAGGATACACCCTGGTGAGGATGCTTCCTGCCGTTATATTGTTTTGATAGCCCTGAATAAAAAATTGCATAGGCATAAGAATGGTTAATAGATCAATGGAATATAGTTCAGAAATAAACTCACATTTATGGCCAGTTGATTTTCTACAATTATGCCATAACAATTCGGTTGGGGGAGGAATAGTCTTTTCAATAAATGGTTCTGGGAAAACTGAATATTCATATAAAAGAGTGAATTTGGATCCCTACTTCTGACTATATATGAAATTAACTCTAAATGAATCAGACACCTAAATATAAGAGCTTAACCTATAAAACTATTAGAAGAAAACAGATGTTGAAACAAATACTTTGTACACAAATGTCCATTGCAGCACGATTCACAATAGCCAAAGATGGAAACAACCTAAAGATCCATGAACAGATTAATGAATAAACAAATTGCGATGCAGTCATTTAGTGAAATATTATTCAGCCATCAAAAGGAATGAAATTCTGATTCATGCTACAACATAGATGAACCGTGAACACATCATACTAAGTGAAAGAAGCCAGTCACGAAGGGCCACATATTATATGATTCCATTTATATGCAGTGTCCAGAACAGGCAGATTCATAAGAAACAAAGATTAGTGGTTGTCAGCACCTGGAGTAGGTCCGGGTGTGACTGCTTAATGGTCATGAGAGTTCATTTGTGGTGATGAAAATGTTCTGGAATTACATAGTGGCAATGGTTGTATAACACTGTGAATACACTAAAAAACACTAAATCGTCCACTTGAAAAGGGACATGTGAAAGTCATGGTATGTGAAATCTAGCTTATTAAAAATAAATTGCATGGGCAGTACTGAGGGTGTGTGGTGGGTGCAGAGGTCAAAAGCAAAGGCTTCACAGTAAGAGGGACCTGAGTTCAAATCTCAATTCCCTCTCTTCCTAGCTGAACGTCCTTTGGCTCATTGCTGTACCTCTCTGTGCCTCAGTTTCTTTATTGGTAAAATGTGTCTGATCACAGCTGCGTAACAGGGGTGTTGTGAGGATTGCAAGTATAATTTAAATATAGGCAGTGCTGTTCTAACTACGATTGTGGTGTGGGGCTTTTTCTCATCCTGGACAAGAAAAGATTCGAGGGGGACTGATACCTGTCTTCAAATTTCTTCAGGGCTATAAAGGAGAAAGGAAGTTAGACTCTCTCCCTGAGGCCTGAGTAGTAAAAATAGGAGCCATAGGAAGATGTTGGGGAGAATTTTCTACAGGGTTTTATTCAGAGGCAATGGGCTGCCTTGGCAGGTAGTGAGGAGGGGGTCACTAGAGATGGGCAAGCAGGGCCTGGATGAGCCCTCGACTGGGTTCATGCCGCACACAGGGATCTAAGCCTCCAACCTTGAGAAGTTTCAGTTTTATGGATTATCCAGTGGGTCAGGTGACGACTGCTAGGCGGCTGCCAACGTCCTCGGCAGTGCTCTCATGAACTGGAGAAAGGCCAACTGGCTCTAGCAAGGAGGAGAAGAGAGGAGGCTGATCGTAAATTAACATGGTGGCAGGTCCCTTCAGGAAAGGGATTCTTTAAGTAGGTGGAGGCTGTGCGTGAGCACGTGTGCATGTGCGCTTCTCCTCCTGGGGTATGGACAAAACAGGGCTCCCTCCTGCCTCCTCCCGAGCATTAAACAGGTAGCCCTCCTTCTCCTCTCCTTTTGGGGACAGCAGCCTCAGGCAACACCAGCAGGATGGGATACAAACAAGGGTAAGTCTCTGTGGGGACAGGGCCCTCCCTGGGGGAGAGGCTGGGGCTGGTCCATACTGAGTGAAGTGGGGGGGTGATCCCTTTCACAGCCCACCTTTGAATGCTCCTCCAACGATGGAGTTGTGGTCTTTTCCTTTTATGGCCACCATACTCTTTATACTGAGGACCCCTCCCCCAAATCCTGCTCTTCAGCCCCTGGACAATTTTTGTTTTGAAAAATTGACCATTAAAGTTCCCATATTCCATTCATATGAAAGTCCAGACCAGAGAAATCTATAGAGACAGAAAGTAGATCAGTGTTTGCCAGGGACCGATGGGATGGAGAGGGAGAGGAACAAGAGCTAAAGGATACGAGGTTTCTTTTGGGGGTGAAAGAAGTGTTGTAAAATTGACTGTGGCGATCGTTGTACAACCTGGTGAATATAAAAACAAAAGCATTGAATTGTGGGTGAATCGTATAGTATGTGACATATGTTAATAAAGCTTTTTTTTTTTTAAGAAAGCCAATCATTGGGCAGTCCTTCGTTAGCTGACCTATCTCTTTAAATGTCCAAGAAGCCTCAGAAGAATGCCTGCTGTAGGTCTGTCTGCACCCGGACTGCATCAGCATCATTATTGGGCCTGTTGTCACTGGCGCTGGGTGCTGCTCCGATGGG
Organism: Pteropus alecto; assembly: GCF_000325575.1. NCBI lineage: Eukaryota > Metazoa > Chordata > Mammalia > Chiroptera > Pteropodidae > Pteropus > Pteropus alecto. Next base: position 119,494 of record NW_006430739.1, on the reverse strand, counting down.
CTGGGCACCTCATTGTGATTGCAGATGGCTGGCCAAATGCACTGTGTGTATGCAGCAATGAGAACTATCTGGAAGGCATTTAATATAGTGACTCACAGGGTCATGCTTGGAAAATTAATTCAAATTGGTTTGGCATCAAGCCAAGGAAAACTGTCTGAAGAGGCTGTAAACAGAAGGTAATGGATCAAGTTGAAGAAGGGATAGAGGGAAGGCAGCAGGGGAAGGCCCAGCCACACAGCCCCCAAGGCAACTAGCTAGAGGGGGCTGATGTGGTGGCTGGCACTCTCTGTGCTTGGTTGGAGGTTGGAGACTGGGCTCCAGGTCCTGGGCCTCTGTCTCATGCCTGTTCCTCTTCCCAATCTGGAGTCTCTGGTACCTGATCCGTTCTTTCTGGCAACAATGATCCCTGTCACCCTGGATATTCCTGGCAGTCCTGATACTTCTGTTTGCACTTTATCTCCCTCCCAACTGTGAGCTGCTTGAAGACAGAGAGGGGGCAGCTGTAGACAAATGATAGCTTGTTTCACTCACAATAGTGTCTGCCCCAGGGAGGCCCTGGTGGGGCTTTTTAAACCCACATCTCCCTGGACAAAAATATTAATGCGAGCGTTCACTTCCAGTAGTTTGTACTGGGAAAATACAGGTTTATTTATTTATTTATTTATTTCCAAAAAGATGTTATAATGCCTTTGGGTTTTTAAAATAGGTTTATTGAGGTTTAATGTAGATGTTATAAATTGTAGGTGTTCAATTAAGTGAGTTTTAGGAAATATGTAGAGTAGTAAAACCATCACCACAATCATTTTTTAGAACATTTCCATCACTAAATATGCCTTTTAAACCCTGTATTGCCTCCATATTCTGATGTACCCAGAGGTGCAAAATGTCCCTTTTCTTTCCCTTCTTGTTCCTAGGGAGTGAAATCTCAGTTACCTGAGGGCCAGCCACCTGGGTACTCAGCCCAGCTCTCTCACTGAGTGGTTGTGAGACCTCGGGCAATCCTTTCTCCTCGATGGCCCTGGTTTTTCCCCCTGGAAAGTGATGGAATTGGGACTGGAAAGGGGATCTGGCTGTTCTTTGGAGGCCTTCCTGCTCTGGCACTGTATGAGTATCTCTGCCCTAGCAGGAGGGCATGGCAAAGGTCCACAGGATGAGGAGCTTCAGAACCCTGTAGGTTCTATGACCCATCACCAGAACCCAGCTGGCAACTGTACAGGTGGTAGCAGGGGTATGGAAGGCTCCAGATGCTCCCTGGGCAGAGTTTTTGGGTCTGGGACTCCTTTCCCAGACATTAAAATGACCCCACCCCACCTCCTCATGCATACATCCCTGCAGCTGTAGGTATGACCAATCTTGGGCAAACAGTGGGATTTAAACATCCACAGGAATCCTGATTTCTTCAGAAGGGCCCTCAGCAGGCCTCACACATTTGCCATGCTCTTTCAGCCCTCGCCGCCTCCCCTGGCTGAGTTAATTCAAACAAAGGTTTCCTGAGTACCTACTAGGGTTCAGGAGAGGAAGCCCCTCAAGGGATGTGGACGTGAGCCAGACAGTTCAGACCTTACAGAGCCACCCCTTCTCCACAGTAGAGAAGATGAGGTATACAGGTTTCCATGGCTGCTGCGACCAACAGCCACAATTTAGTGGCTAAAAACAATACATGTTTAGTTAGAATCTTATGGTTCTAGATGTCAGAAATCCAAAATGGGTCTCACTGGACTAAAGTCAACATGTCAGCATCATGGCTTTCCTTGCCTTTTCCAGCGTCTAAAGATGCCCAGACACATTCCTCGTCTAGTGACTGCATCACTCCAACCTCTGCTTCTGTTCTTACATCTCTGAATCTGACCCTCCTGCTTCCATTTTATAAGGACATTTGTGATTACATAATAATCCAGGATAATTTTCCAATCTCAAGATCTTTAACTTAATCACATCTGCTAAGTTTCCATTTCTATGTAAGGTAAGATATCCAAAGGTTCCTGGAATTAGGACACAAACATCTTTGGGAGCCATTATTCTATTCAATCCACAAGGCCTCATTTGAAAACCAATTCTACATATCGTTCATTACTATCATTTTTTTTAATTTTGATACTCATATTGTCCCAGACTTGGTCAGTGGGAGCTCCTTCAAACTGGCTTCTGGGTCCTTTTAGCATACTCCCATCATTCTTTGAGCACATCCTTACCCTCTTGGAAGCACAAGGTTTTCTAGATTCATCTGGCAACTTTACTGCCCCAGGAAATTAACCACTTCTCCAAGGAACCCTGGTTCATTAAGTGGACAAAATTATTTAGAAACCAAGGCCTGGGGATTGGGCATACTTGTTGCTACTTGGCTGTCATTGATTCTAGGACCTCTCAGTGGACAGAGCAAGAGAATATAGGTGTGTATAATCGCATGCACTTACACATGTACAAACATCTACATCTATGTATCTATATATCTAAAACTATGATTTACACCAATTCCTGTCACTATTCCATATTTATACTTCCCTTTTCCAGTAGTAAGAAAACTGTTCCTTATTATCTCCAACATATTTACCTATTTGCTCAATTCCCCCCATATGGTACTAATCTCCTGGTCACAAAGATGGCCTCAGCTGTGGCTCCACTGGGATTGCCTGCCTCTCACCCAGGCAATGGGAGTGGTAGGTAGAAATGTGTGCATCTTCTGAGCAATGTGCAGAGCACTATGTGAGGCTAGAGTTTAAGGAAAGGCTGGGGGCATGAGAAGTGGTGCACTGCTTCTCAAACTGGGACTCGCGGAGCCCCAGGGGCAGCTGCTGACTGTGGGAGAGGGGTGGACAGCTCCAGAGGAGTACGGAGCTTGGATTGGGACTGGGTCCTGTAGCCTACTTGAAGCATTGAAACGTGGGAGCTGGAGTGATCAGATCAAATCTGCATTTTCTTTAGAGGCTTTGGCTGTCCCATGAGTAGGTGAGGGGAAGGGGTAAGCAGATGGTGGGGGGATAAAACTGGAGGCAGAAACCAGTTGCAGGAGGCCAGGGAGGGATAATGGAAGCAGGAACTAATGCAGTGCTAGTGGCAGAAGAGGAGACAAATGACAAGGATTGCCAAGTACAAGGATATCCTCTCCTTTCTGCAGCAGTTAGAGACCCATTTGAATGGCAAGACCTCAAGCAGAAACTGAGTGATTGGAAGAGAATGCTTCAGGTAGGAGAGGGAAGTCAGAGGGTGGAGGAGTGGGATGGCAGGGCGGGGGGAAGGAAGGGGTTCTTTTGATTGGGAAGTGATAGTCTCTGCACCAGTCAGCTGAAGGTGGAAATGGCAGAGGAGGCATTCTACAGGGATAACTCATCAAGGCCACAGAAGGGGTGAGCTCTTTCTGGGGCATGGAGTGTGGGGCCCAAGGCTAAGACCTGAGTACAGAAGTGGTTGGAATGGTGGGAACATGGGGCAGACATGGAAGAGCTAGGGTAAGGAAGGAGGGGACAGGAAAG
>NW_006430739.1:114632-115958 GCF_000325575.1 Pteropus alecto | reverse complement strand
GCAGGGGCTGACTGGCAGCTCACTCTGGCTGAGCCAGATGCCCTGTTGGAGTCCTGATCCTGACTGTGGGATCCCCTAGGGAGGAAGGAGCTTGTCTGAGTCCTCCTGGATCTCTGGAGTGGCCCTTGTCCTTAAACTCTTGTGAACATTCCAATCACTTGCAAGATCACCCAGCACAAAGATCCCTTCCCTCTTTTACCTGAAGGAAGACTCCTCCATATGAGCCCCAATCGACTCTGCAGATTCTGTAGTCTTCAAGTGCCATCTCCTCCAGACAGGCCACCATGATTTGCAGAAGGATCTGCAGAATCAGACATTCCTGAAGAGTCACATGTAAATCCAGTATCAAACCTTATTTTCCTTCATTGACAGTTTCAGAGGAGTTATCCTCCTTTGGCATAATTCGGCCCCAGTGGTGTTCAATACTTTAGCTTTAAGCCTCCTATCTGATCTGCCTCTTTGTTGAGGAGAAAATAACCTCTTAACATACACTCCAGAATTGCCCTGACTAAAGCTGCTGACAGGACCAGGTGGGCTGATATCCTCCTGTTGGGTAGAGAATCCCAGGGGAAATGCCCTGGTTTTCCTATAGGGAGCACACTAAAGAGGCCTGGAATGGATTATTTATGATGCTTCTCTGCCCTGACTCCTGCCTAGGCAGCGACAAGGAGATGCGGCCCAGCCCAGAAGTGATGTAATAGTGTAGCTGGACGACGAGGGTGCTCATGTCATCCAGTAGCACAGGTGACACCCTGTGACAGGCCCTGACTCAGCCTGGTATTCTTTGGCACCTTGGAATAGTCTTTTCACCCATTCTTTGCCCTATCTAAAGGCTGGAGCCCACCCCTAACTCCTCCACCTCTACTCTCCAGAGAAGGTCCAAAATTCTCTTAGAGGTCACTTCCCCAGGGTGCTCAGGACAGTAGTGGCTGGAGCCTAAATGGAGGGCGAGGACTGCAGAGCCCAGTTCTCTTGCTGCCACCTGTGTGGAACTGTTTTCCAGTTGCTCATCAGGTGCAGCCAAGCATGTCCTGCAGCAAGAAGGCAACAGGCCTTCCTTGACTGGCAAGGAACAAATCCAGCAGAGCTCACAGGCCAGCCTTGTAGCGTGGTTTCCCGTTAGCAACAAGCTACCTTAGGTCCTGTTGGATTAATCTGGCTTCTACACAAGTATGTGCTTTATAGACTTTATAGACTGTTAACAGTCTATTGTTATTTGTTGTTAACTTCAAAAGCCATATCATATCCCACTTAGTCGACTCTGGGCAGTCCATTCATTGATCTACAGGTCACGGAGCTCAGAGTGATCCTAAGCCTTTTCAGCAG